>NW_026948108.1:0-193819 GCF_963921235.1 Mobula hypostoma | reverse complement strand
CCATTCCACACACCCACCACTCTCTGTGTAAAAACAAACCCCGTTCCACACACCCACCACTCTCTGTGTAAAAACAAACCCCGTTCCACACACCCACCACTCTCTGTGTAAAAACAAACCCCGTTCCACACACCCACCACTCTCTGTGTAAAAACAAACCCCATTCCACACACCCACCACTCTCTGTGTAAAAACAAACCCCGTTCCACACACCCACCACTCTCTGTGTAAAAACAAACCCCGTTCCACACACCCACCACTCTCTGTGTAAAAACAAACCCCATTCCACACACCCACCACTCTCTGTGTAAAAACAAACCCCGTTCCACACACCCACCACCCTCTGTGTAAAAACAAACCCCGTTCCACACACCCACCACCCTCTGTGTAAAAACAAACACCGTTCCACACACCCACCACCCTCTGTGTAAAATCAAACACCGCTCCACACACCCACCACTCTCTGTGAAAAACAAACCCCGTTACACACTCCCACCACTCTCTGTGTAAAAACAAACCCTGTTCCACACACCCACGACTCTCTGTGTAAAAACAAACCCCATTCCACACACCCACCACTCTCTGTGTAAAAACAAACCACGTTCCACACACCCACCACCCTCTGTGTAAAATCAAACACCGTTCCACACACCCACCACACTCTGTGTAAAAACAAACCCCATTCCACACACCCACCACCCTCTGTGTAAAATCAAACACCGTTCCACACACCCACCGCTCTCTGTGTAAAAACAAACCCCATTCCACACACCCACCACTCTCTGTGTAAAATCAAACACCTTTTCACTCACCCACCACTCTCTGTGTAAAAACAAACCTCGTTCCACACACCCACCACTCTCTGTGTAAAAACAAAGCCCGTTCCACACACCCACCACCCTCTGTGTAAAAACAAACACCGTTCCACACACCCACCACTCTCTGTGTAAAAACAAACACAATTCCACACATCCACCATTCCCTGTTTAAAATCAAACCCGGTTACACACACCCACCACTCTCTGTGCAAAAACAAACACTGTTCCACACACCCATCACTCTCTGGGTAAAAACAAACCCCGTTCCACACACCCTCCACTCTCTGTGTAACACCAAACCCCATTCCACACACCCACCACCCTCTGTGTATAAACAAACCGTTACACACACCCACGACTCTCTGTGTAAAAACAAACCCCGTTCCACACACCCACCACTCTCTGTGTAAAAACAAACAACGTTCCACACACCCACCACTCTCTGTGTAAAAACAAACCCCATTCCACACATCCAGCACTCTTTGTGTAAAAACAAACCTCATTCCACACACCCACCACTCTCTGTGTAAAACCAAACCCCATTCCACACACCCACCACTCTCTGGGTAAAAACAAACTCAGTTCCACACACCCACCACTCTCTGTGTAAAAACAAACTCAGTTCCACACACGCACCACCCTCTGTGTAAAAACAAACCCCGTTCCACACACCCACCACTCTCTGTGTGAAAACAAACCCCGTTCCACACACCCAGCACTCTCTGTGTAAAAACAAACCCCGTTCCACACACCCACCACTCTCTGTGTAAAATCAAACACCGTTCCACACACCCACCACTCTCTGTGTAAAAACAAACCCCGTTCCACACACCCACCACTCTCTGTGTAAAAACAAACCCCGTTCCACAGACCCACCACTCTCTGTGTAAAAACAAACCCCGTTCCACACACCCACCACTCTCTGTGTAAAAACAAACCCCGTTCCACACACCCACCACCCTCTGTGTAAAAACAAACACCGTTCCACACACCCACCACCCTCTGTGTAAAATCAAACACCGCTCCACACACCCACCACTCTCTGTGAAAAACAAACCCCGTTACACACTCCCACCACTCTCTGTGTAAAAACAAACCCTGTTCCACACACCCACGACTCTCTGTGTAAAAACAAACCCCATTCCACACACCCACCACTCTCTGTGTAAAAACAAACCCCGTTCCACACACCCACCACCCTCTGTGTAAAATCAAACACCGTTCCACACACCCACCACTCTCTGTGTAAAAACAAACCCCATTCCACACACCCACCACCCTCTGTGTAAAATCAAACACCGTTCCACACACCCACCACTCTCTGTGTAAAAACAAACCCCATTCCACACACCCACCACTCTCTGTGTAAAATCAAACACCTTTTCACTCACCCACCACTCTCTGTGTAAAAACAAACCTCGTTCCACACACCCACCACTCTCTGTGTAAAAACAAACCCCGTTCCACACACCCACCACCCTCTGTGTAAAAACAAACACCGTTCCACACACCCACCACTCTCTGTGTAAAAACAAACACAATTCCACACATCCACCATTCCCTGTTTAAAATCAAACCCGGTTACACACACCCACCACTCTCTGTGCAAAAACAAACACTGTTCCACACACCCATCACTCTCTGGGTAAAAACAAACCCCGTTCCACACACCCTCCACTCTCTGTGTAACACCAAACCCCATTCCACACACCCACCACCCTCTGTGTATAAACAAACCGTTACACACACCCACGACTCTCTGTGTAAAAACAAACCCCGTTCCACACACCCACCACTCTCTGTGTAAAAACAAACAACGTTCCACACACCCACCACTCTCTGTGTAAAAACAAACCCCATTCCACACATCCAGCACTCTTTGTGTAAAAACAAACCTCATTCCACACACCCACCACTCTCTGTGTAAAACCAAACCCCGTTCCACACACCCACCACTCTCTGGGTAAAAACAAACTCAGTTCCACACACCCACCACTCTCTGTGTAAAAACAAACTCAGTTCCACACACGCACCACCCTCTGTGTAAAAACAAACCCCGTTCCACACACCCACCACTCTCTGTGTGAAAACAAACCCCGTTCCACACACCCAGCACTCTCTGTGTAAAAACAAACCCCGTTCCACACACCCACCACTCTCTGTGTAAAATCAAACACCGTTCCACACACCCACCACTCTCTGTGTAAAAACAAACCCCGTTCCACACACCCACCACTCTCTGTGTAAAAACAAACCCCGTTCCACACACCCACCACTCTCTGTGTAAAAACAAACCCCGTTCCACACACCCACCAC
Source organism: Mobula hypostoma (assembly GCF_963921235.1). Lineage (NCBI taxonomy): Eukaryota > Metazoa > Chordata > Chondrichthyes > Myliobatiformes > Myliobatidae > Mobula > Mobula hypostoma. Next base: position 190,685 of record NW_026948108.1, on the reverse strand, counting down.
TCTCTGTGTAAAAACAAACCCCGTTCCACACACCCACCACTCTCTGTGTAAAAACAAACCCCGTTCCACACACCCACCACTCTCTGTGTAAAAACAAACCCCGTTCCACACACCCACCACACTCTGTGTAAAAACAAACCCCATTCCACACACCCACCACCCTCTGTGTAAAATCAAACACCGTTCCACACACCCACCAGTCTCTGTGTAAAAACAAACCCCATTCCACACACCCACCACTCTCTGTGTAAAAACAAACCCCGTTCCACACACCCACCACCCTCTGTGTAAAAACAAACCCCGTTCCACACACCCACCACCCTCTGTGTAAAAACAAACACCGTTCCACACACCCACCACCCTCTGTGTAAAATCAAACACCGCTCCACACACCCACCACTCTCTGTGTAAAAACAAACCCCATTCCACACACCCACCACTCTCTGTGTAAAAACAAACCCCGTTACACACTCCCACCACTCTCTGTGTAAAAACAAACCCTGTTCCACACACCCACGACTCTCTGTGTAAAAACAAACCCCATTCCACACACCCACCACTCTCTGTGTAAAAACAAACCCCGTTCCACACACCCACCACCCTCTGTGTAAAATCAAACACCGTTCCACACACCCACCACTCTCTGTGTAAAAACAAACCCCATTCCACACACCCACCACCCTCTGTGTAAAATCAAACACCGTTCCACACACCCACCACTCTCTGTGTAAAAACAAACCCCATTCCACACACTCACCACTCTCTGTGTAAAATCAAATACCTTTTCACTCACCCACCACTCTCTGTGTAAAAACAAACCTCGTTCCACACACCCACCACTCTCTGTGTAAAAACAAAGCCCGTTCCACACACCCACCACCCTCTGTGTAAAAGCAAACACCGTTCCACACACCCACCACTCTCTGTGTAAAAACAAACTCAGTTCCAGTCACCCATCACTCTCTCTGTAAAAACAAACCACGTTCCACACACCCACCACCCTTTGTGTAAAATCAAAGCTCATTATACACACCCACCAGTCTCTGTGTAAAAACAAACCCCATTCCACACACCCACCACACTCTGTGTAAAAACAAACCCCGTTCCACACACCCACCACTCTCTGTGTAAAAACAAACCCCGTTACACACTCCCACCACTCTCTGTGTAAAAACAAACCCTGTTCCACACACCCATGACTCTCTGTGTAAAAACAAACCCCATTCCACACACCCACCACTCCCTGTGTAAAAACAAACCCCGTTCCACACACCCACCACCCTCTGTGTAAAAACAAACCCCATTCCACACATCCACTACACTCTGTGTAAAAACAAACCCCGTTCCACACACCACCACCTTCTGTGTAAAAACAAACCCCGTTCCACACACCCACCACTCTCTGTGTAAAAACAAACCCAGTTCCTGTCACCCACCACTCTCTGTGTAAAAACAAACCCAGATCGACATACCCACCACTCTCTGTGTAAATCCAAACCCGGATCCACACACCCACCACCCTCTGTATAAAAACAAACCCCGTTCCACACACCCACCACTCTCTGTGTAAAAACAAACCTCATTCCACACACCCACAACTCTCTGTGTAAAAACAAACCCCATTCCACACACCCACCACTCTCTGTGTAAAAACAAACCCCGTTCCACACACCCACCACTCTCTGTGTAAAAACAAACCCCGTTCCACACACCCACCACTCTCTGTGTAAAAACAAACCCCATTCCACACACCCACCACACTCTGTGTAAAAACAAACCCCATTCCACACACCCACCACCCTCTGTGTAAAATCAAACACCGTTCCACACACCCACCACTCTCTGTGTAAAAACAAACCCCATTCCACACACCCACCACTCTCTGTGTAAAAACAAACCCCGTTCCACACACCCACCACCCTCTGTGTAAAAACAAACCCCGTTCCACACACCCACCACCCTCTGTGTAAAAACAAACACCGTTCCACACACCCACCACCCTCTGTGTAAAATCAAACACCGTTCCACACACCCACCACTCTCTGTGTAAAAACAAACCCCATTCCACACACCCACCACTCTCTGTGTAAAAACAAACCCCGTTCCACACACCCACCACTCTCTGTGTAAAAACAAACCCTGTTCCACACACCCACGACTCTCTGTGTAAAAACAAACCCCATTCCACACACCCACCACTCTCTGTGTAAAAACAAACCCCGTTCCACACACCCACCACCCTCTGTGTAAAATCAAACACCGTTCCACACACCCACCACTCTCTGTGTAAAAACAAACCCCATTCCACACACCCACCACCCTCTGTGTAAAAACAAACCTCGTTCCACACACCCACCACTCTCTGTGTAAAAACAAAGCCCGTTCCACACACCCACCACCCTCTGTGTAAAAACAAACACCGTTCCACACACCCACCACTCTCTGTGTAAAAACAAACACAGTTCCACACACCCACCACTCTCTGTGTAAAAACAAACCCCGTTCCACACACCCACCACTCTCTGTGTAAAAACAAACCTCATTCCACACACCCACCAGTCTCTGTGTAAAAACAAACCCCATTCCACACACCCACCACTCTCTGTGTAAAAACAAACCCCGTTCCACACACCCACCACCCTCTGTGTAAAAACAAACACCGTTCCACACACCCACCACTCTCTGTGTAAAAACAAACCCTGTTCCACACACCCACGACTCTCTGTGTAAAAACAAACCCCATTCCACACACCCACCACTCTCTGTGTAAAAACAAACCCCGTTCCACACACCCACCACTCTCTGTGTAAAAACAAACCCCATTCCACACACCCACCACTCTCTGTGTAAAAACAAACCCCGTTCCACACACCCACCACCCTCTGTGTAAAATCAAACACCGTTCCACACACCCACCACTCTCTGTGTAAAAACAAACCCCATTCCACACACCCACCACCCTCTGTGTAAAAACAAACACCGTTCCACACACCCACCACTCTCTGTGTAAAAACAAACCCCATTCCACACACCCACCACTCTCTGTGTAAAATCAAACCCCGTTCCACACACCCACCACTCTCTGTGTAAAAACAAACCCCGTTCCACACACCCACCACTCTCTGTGTAAAAACAAACCCCGTTCCACACACCCACCACCCTCTGTGTAAAAACAAACACCGTTCCACACACCCACCACTCTCTGTGTAAAAACAAACTCAGTTCCACACACCCACCACTCTCTGTGTAAAAACAAACCCCGTTCCACACACCCACCACCCTCTGTGTAAAATCAAACCTCATTCCACACACCCACCAGTCTCTGTGTAAAAACAAACCCCATTCCACACACCCACCACACTCTGTGTAAAAACAAACCCCGTTCCACACACCCACCACTCTCTGTGTAAAAACAAACCCCGTTCCACACACCCACCACCTTCTGTGTAAAAACAAACCCCGTTCCACACACCCACCACTCTCTGTGTAAAAACAAACCCAGTTCCTGTCACCCACCACTCTCTGTGTAAAAACAAACCCAGATCGACATACCCACCACTCTCTGTGTAAATCCAAACCCGGATCCACACACCCACCACCCTCTGTATAAAAACAAACCCCGTTCCACACACCCACCACTCTCTGTGTAAAAACAAACCTCATTCCACACACCCACCACTCTCTGTGTAAAAACAAACCCCATTCCACACACCCACCACTCTCTGTGTAAAAACAAACCCCGTTCCACACACCCACCACTCTCTGTGTAAAAACAAACCCCGTTCCACACACCCACCACTCTCTGTGTAAAAACAAACCCCATTCCACACACCCACCACACTCTGTGTAAAAACAAACCCCATTCCACACACCCACCACCCTCTGTGTAAAATCAAACACCGTTCCACACACCCACCACTCTCTGTGTAAAAACAAACCCCATTCCACACACCCACCACTCTCTGTGTAAAAACAAACCCCGTTCCACACACCCACCACTCTCTGTGTAAAAACAAACCCCGTTCCACACACCCACCACTCTCTGTGTAAAAACAAACCCCGTTCCACACACCCACCACCCTCTGTGTAAAATGAAACACCGTTCCACACACCCACCACTCTCTGTGTAAAAACAAACCCCATTCCACACACCCACCACCCTCTGTGTAAAAACAAACCTCGTTCCACACACCCACCACTCTCTGTGTAAAAACAAAGCCCGTTCCACACACCCACCACCCTCTGTGTAAAAACAAACACCGTTCCACACACCCACCACTCTCTGTGTAAAAACAAACTCAGTTCCAGTCACCCATCACTCTCTGTGTAAAAACAAACCACGTTCCACACACCCACCACCCTCTGTGTAAAATCAAACCTCATTCTACACACCCACCAGTCTCTGTGTAAAAACAAACCCCATTCCACACACCCACCACACTCTGTGTAAAAACAAACCCCGTTCCACACACCCACCACCCTCTGTGTAAAATCAAACACCGTTCCACACACCCACCACTCTCTGTGTAAAAACAAACCCTGTTCCACACACCCACGACTCTCTGTGTAAAAACAAACCCCATTCCACACACCCACCACTCTCTGTGTAAAAACAAACCACGTTCCACACACCCACCACTCTCTGTGTAAAAACAAACCCCATTCCACACACCCACCACTCTCTGTGTAAAAACAAACCCCGTTCCACACACCCACCACCCTCTGTGTAAAATCAAACACCGTTCCACACACCCACCACTCTCTGTGTAAAAACAAACCCCATTCCACACACCCACCACCCTCTGTGTAAAATCAAACACCGTTCCACACACCCACCACTCTCTGTGTAAAAACAAACCCCATTCCACACACCCACCACTCTCTGTGTAAAATCAAATACCTTTCCACACACCCACCACTCTCTGTGTAAAAACAAACCCCGTTCCACACACCCACCACTCTCTGTGTAAAAACAAAGCCCGTTCCACACACCCACCACCCTCTGTGTAAAAACAAACACCGTTCCACACACCCACCACTCTCTGTGTAAAAACAAACTCAGTTCCAGTCACCCATCACTCTCTGTGTAAAAACAAACCACGTTCCACACACCCACCACCCTTTGTGTAAAATCAAAGCTCATTCTACACACCCACCAGTCTCTGTGTAAAAACAAACCCCATTCCACACACCCACCACACTCTGTGTAAAAACAAACCCCGTTCCACACACCCACCACCCTCTGTGTAAAAACAAACCCCGTTCCACACACCACCACCTTCTGTGTAAAAACAAACCCCGTTCCACACACCCACCACTCTCTGTGTAAAAACAAACCCAGTTCCTGTCACCCACCACTCTCTGTGTAAAAACAAACCCAGATCGACATACCCACCACTCTCTGTGTAAATCCAAACCCGGATCCACACACCCACCACCCTCTGTATAAAAACAAACCCCGTTCCACACACCCACCACTCTCTGTGTAAAAACAAACCACATTCCACACACCCACCACTCTCTGTGTAAAAACAAACCCCATTCCACACACCCACCACTCTCTGTGTAAAAACAAACCCCGTTCCACACACCCACCACTCTCTGTGTAAAAACAAACCCCGTTCCACACACCCACCACTCTCTGTGTAAAAACAAACCCCATTCCACACACCCACCACACTCTGTGTAAAAACAAACCCCATTCCACACACCCACCACCCTCTGTGTAAAATCAAACACCGTTCCACACACCCACCAGTCTCTGTGTAAAAACAAACCCCATTCCACACACCCACCACTCTCTGTGTAAAAACAAACCCCGTTCCACACACCCACCACCCTCTGTGTAAAAACAAACCCCGTTCCACACACCCACCACCCTCTGTGTAAAAACAAACACCATTCCACACAACCACCACCCTCTGTGTAAAATCAAACACCGCTCCACACACCCACCACTCTCTGTGTAAAAACAAACCCCATTCCACACACCCACCACCCTCTGTGTAAAAACAAACCTCGTTCCACACACCCACCACTCTCTGTGTAAAAACAAAGCCCGTTCCACACACCCACCACCCTCTGTGTAAAAACAAACACCGTTCCACACACCCACCACTCTCTGTGTAAAAACAAACTCAGTTCCAGTCACCCATCACTCTCTGTGTAAAAACAAACCACGTTCCACACACCCACCACCCTCTGTGTAAAATCAAACCTCATTCTACACACCCACCAGTCTCTGTGTAAAAACAAACCCCATTCCACACACCCACCACACTCTGTGTAAAAACAAACCCCGTTCCACACACCCACCACCCTCTGTGTAAAATCAAACACTGTTCCACACACCCACCACTCTCTGTGTAAAAACAAACCCTGTTCCACACACCCACCACTCTCTGTGTAAAAACAAACCCCATTCCACACACCCACCACTCTCTGTGTAAAAACAAACCACGTTCCACACACCCACGACTCTCTGTGTAAAAACAAACCCAATTCCACACACCCAACACTCTCTGTGTAAAAACAAACCCCGTTCCACACACCCACCACCCTCTGTGTAAAATCAAACACCGTTCCACACACCCACCACTCTCTGTGTAAAAACAAACCCCATTCCACACACCCACCACCCTCTGTGTAAAATCAAACACCGTTCCACACACCCACCACTCTCTGTGTAAAAACAAACCCCATTCCACACACCCACCACTCTCTGTGTAAAATCAAATACCTTTTAACTCACCCACCACTCTCTGTATAAAAACAAACTTCGTTCCACACACCCACCACTCTCTGTGTAAAAACAAAGCCCGTTCCACACACCCACCACCCTCTGTGTAAAAACAAACACCGTTCCACACACCCACCACTCTCTGTGTAAAAACAAACTCAGTTCCAGTCACCCATCACTCTCTGTGTAAAAACAAACCACGTTCCACACACCCACCACCCTCTGTGTAAAATCAAACCTCATTCTACACACCCACCAGTCTCTGTGTAAAAACAAACCCCATTCCACACACCCACCACACTCTGTGTAAAAACAAACCCCGTTCCACACACCCACCACCCTCTGTGTAAAAACAAACCCTGTTCCACACACCCACCACTCTCTGTGTAAAAACAAACCCCGTTCCACACACCCACCACCCTCTGTGTAAAAACAAACCCTGTTCCACACACCCACGACTCTCTGTGTAAAAACAAACCCCATTCCACACACCCACCACCCTCTGTGTAAAATCAAACCCCGTTCCACACATCCACTACACTTTGTGTAAAAACAAACCCCGTTCCACACACCACCACCTTCTGTGTAAAAACAAACCCCGTTCCACACACCCACCAGTCTCTGTGTAAAAACAAACCCAGTTCCTGTCACCCACCACTCTCTGTGTAAAAACAAACCCAGATCGACATACCCACCACTCTCTGTGTAAATCCAAACCCGGATCCACACACCCACCACCCTCTGTATAAAAACAAACCCCGTTCCACACACCCACCACTCTCTGTGTAAAAACAAACCTCATTCCACACACCCACCACTCTCTGTGTAAAAACAAACCCCATTCCACACACCCACCACTCTCTGTGTAAAAACAAACCCCGTTCCACACACCCACCACTCTCTGTGTAAAAACAAACCCCGTTCCACACACCCACCACTCTCTGTGTAAAAACAAACCCTGTTCCACACACCCACCACTCTCTGTGTAAAAACAAACCCCGTTCCACACACCCACCACTCTCTGTGTAAAAACAAACCCCATTCCACGCACCCACCACTCTCTGTGTATAAACAAACCCCGTTCCACAAACCCACCACTCTCTGTGTAAAAACAAACTTCATTCCACACACCCACCACTCTCTGTATAAAAACAAACATGGTTCCACACACCCAACACACTCTGTGTATAAACAAACCCAGTTCCACACTCCCACCACTCTCTGTGTAAAAACAAACCTCATTCCACACACCACCACCCTCTGTGTAAAAACAAACCCCGTTCCACACACCCACCACTCTCTGAGTAAAAACAAACACTGTTCCACACACCCATCACTCTCTGTGTAAAAACAAACACCATTCCACACACCCACCATTCCCTGTTTAAAAACAAACCCGGTTACACACACCCACCACTCTCTGTGCAAAAACAAACACTGTTCCACACACCCATCACTCTCTGGGTAAAAACAAACCCCGTTCCACACACCCACCACTCTCTGTGTAAAACCAAACCCCATTCCACACACCCACCACCCTCTGTGTATAAACAAACCGTTACAAACACCCACGACTCTCTGCGTAAAAACAAACCCCGTTCCACACACCCACCACTCTCTGTGTAAAAACAAACAACGTTCCACACACCCACCACTCTCTGTGTAAAAACAAACCCCATTCCACACATCCAGCACTCTTTGTGTAAAAACAAACCTCATTCCACACACCCACCACTCTCTTTGTAAAACCAAACCCCGTTCCACACACCCACCACTCTCTGGGTAAAAACAAACTCAGTTCCACACACCCACCACTCTCTGTGTAAAAACAAACTCAGTTCCACACACGCACCACCCTCTGTGTAAAAACAAACCCCGTTCCACACACCCACCACTCTCTGTGTGAAAACAAACCCCGTTCCACACACCCAGCACTCTCTGTGTAAAAACAAACCCCGTTCCACACACCCACCACTCTCTGTGTAAAATCAAACACCGTTCCACACACCCACCACTCTCTGTGTAAAAACAAACCCCGTTCCACACACCCACCACTCTCTGTGTAAAAACAAACCCCGTTCCACACACCCACAACTCTCTGTGTAAAAACAAACCCCGTTCCACAGACCCACCACTCTCTGTGTAAAAACATACCCCGTTCGACAGACCCACCACTCTCTGTGTAAAAACAAACCCCGTTCCACAGACCCACCACTCTCTGTGTAAAATCAAACACCGTTCCACACACCCACCACTCTCTGTGTAAAAACAAACCCCATTCCACACACCCACCACCCTCTGTGTAAAATCAAACCCCGTTCCACACATCCACCACACTCTGTGTAAAAACAAACCCCGTTCCACACACCACCACCTTCTGTGTAAAAACAAACCCCGTTCCACACACCCACCACTCTCTGTGTAAAAACAAACCCAGTTCCTGTCACCCACCACTCTCTGTGTAAAAACAAACCCAGATCGACATACCCACCACTCTCTGTGTAAAAACAAACCCCGTTCCACACACCCACCACCCTCTGTTTAAAAACAAACCCCGTTCCACACACCCACCACTCTCTGTGTAAAAACAAACCTCATTCCACACACCCACCACTCTCTGTGTAAAAACAAACCCCGTTCCACACACCCACCACTCTCTGTGTAAAAACAAACCCCGTTCCACACACCCACCACTCTCTGTGTAAAAACAAACCCCGTTCCACACACCCACCACCCTCTGTGTAAAAACAAACCCCGTTCCACACACCCACCACTCTCTGTGTAAAAACAAACCCCATTCCACACACCCACCACTCTCTGTGTAAAAACAAACCCCGTTCCACACACCCACCACCCTCTGTGTAAAAACAAACACCGTTCCACACACCCACCACTCTCTGTGTAAAAACAAACCCCATTCCACACACCCACCACTCTCTGTGTAAAAACAAACACCGTTCCACACACCCACCACTCTCTGTGTAAAAACAAACCCCATTCCACACACCCACCACTCTCTGTGTAAAATCAAACACCGTTCCACACACCCACCACTCTCTGTGTAAAAACAAACCCCGTTCCACACACCCACCACTCTCTGTGTAAAAACAAACCCCGTTCCACACACCCACCACCCTCTGTGTAAAAACAAACCCCGTTCCACACACCCACCACCCTCTGTGTAAAATCAAACACCGTTCCACACACCCACCACTCTCTGTGTAAAAACAAACCCCATTCCACACACCCACCACTCTCTGTGTAAAATCAAATACCTTTTAACTCACCCACCACTCTCTGTATAAAAACAAACTTCGTTCCACACACCCACCACACTCTGTGTAAAAACAAAGCCCGTCCCACACACCCACCACCCTCTGTGTAAAAACAAACACCGTTCCACACACCCACCACTCTCTGTGTAAAAACAAACTCAGTTCCAGTCACCCATCACTCTCTGTGTAAAAACAAACCACGTTCCACACACCGACCACCCTCTGTGTAAAATAAACCTCATTCTACACACCCACCAGTCTCTGTGTAAAAACAAACCCCATTCCACACACCCACCACACTCTGTGTAAAAACAAACCCCGTTCCACACACCCACCACCCTCTGTGTAAAATCAAACACCGTTCCACAAACCCACCACTCTCTGTGTAAAAACAAACCCCGTTACACACTCCCACCACTCTCTGTGTAAAAACAAACCCTGTTCCACACACCCATGACTCTCTGTGTAAAAACAAACCCCGTTCCACACACCCACCACCCTCTGTGTAAAATCAAACACCGTACCACACACCCACACGTCTCTGTGTAAAAACAAACCCCATTCCACACACCCACCACCCTCGGTGTAAAATCAAACCCCGTTCCACACATCCACTACACTTTGTGTAAAAACAAACACCGTTCCACACACCACCACCTATTGTGTAAAAACAAACCCCGTTCCAGACACCCACCAGTCTCTGTGTAAAAACAAACCCAGTTCCTGTCACCCACCACTCTCTGTGTAAAAACAAACACCGTTCCACACACCCACCACTCTCTGTGTAAAAACAAACACCATTCCACACATCCACCATTCCCTGTTTAAAAACAAACCCGGTTACACACACCCACCACTCTCTGTGCAAAAACAAACATTGTTCCACACACCAATCACTCTCTGGGTAAAAACAAACCCCGTTCCACACACCCTCCACTCTCTGTGTAACACCAAACCCCATTCCACACACCCACCACCCTCTGTGTATAAACAAACCGTTACACACACCCACGACTCTCTGTGTAAAAACAAACCCCGTTCCACACACCCACCACTCTCTGTGTAAAAACAAACAACGTTCCACACACCCACCACTCTCTGTGTAAAAACAAACACCATTCCACACATCCAGCACTCTTTGTGTAAAAACAAACCTCATTCCACACACCCACCACTCTCTGTGTAAAACCAAACCCCGTTCCACACACCCACCACTCTCTGGGTAAAAACAAACTCAGTTCCACACACCCACCACTCTCAGTGTAAAAACAAACTCAGTTCCACACACGCACCACCCTCTGTGTAAAAACAAACCCCGTTCCACACACCCACCACTCTCTGTGTAAAAACAAACACCGTTCCACACACCCACCACCCTCTGTGTAAAAACAAACCCCGTTCCACACACCCACCACCCTCTGTGTAAAAACAAACACCGTTCCACACACCCACTACCCTCTGTGTAAAATCAAACACCGCTCCACACACCCACCACTCTCTGTGAAAAACGAACCCCGTTACACACTCCCACCACTCTCTGTGTAAAAACAAACCCTGTTCCACACACCCACGACTCTCTGTGTAAAAACAAACCCCATTCCACACACCCACCACTCTTTGTGTAAAAACAAACCCCGTTCCACACACCCACCACCCTCTGTGTAAAATCAAACACCGTTCCACACACCCACCACTCTCTGTGTAAAAACAAACCCCATTCCACACACCCACCACCCTCTGTGTAAAATCAAACACCGTTCCACACACCCACAGCTCTCTGTGTAAAAACAAACCCCATTCCACACACCCACCACTCTTTGTGTAAAAACAAAGCCCGTTCCACACACCCACCACCCTCTGTGTAAAAACAAACACCGTTCCACACACCCACCACTCTCTGTGTAAAAACAAACACCATTCCACACATCCACCATTCCCTGTTTAAAAACAAACCCGGTTACACACACCCACCACTCTCTGTGCAAAAACAAACATTGTTCCACACACCCATCACTCTCTGGGTAAAAACAAACCCCGTTCCACACACCCTCCACTCTCTGTGTAACACCAAACCCCATTCCACACACCCACCACCCTCTGTGTATAAACAAACCGTTACACACACCCACGACTCTCTGTGTAAAAACAAACCCCGTTCCACACACCCACCACTCTCTGTGTAAAAACAAACAACGTTCCACACACCCACCACTCTCTGTGTAAAAACAAACACCATTCCACACATCCAGCACTCTTTGTGTAAAAACAAACCTCATTCCACACACCCACCACTCTCTGTGTAAAACCAAACCCCGTTCCACACACCCACCACTCTCTGGGTAAAAACAAACTCAGTTCCACACACCCACCACTCTCAGTGTAAAAACAAACTCAGTTCCACACACGCACCACCCTCTGTGTAAAAACAAACCCCGTTCCACACACCCACCACTCTCTGTGTGAAAACAAACACCGTTCCACACACCCAGCACTCTCTGTGTAAAAACAAACCCCGTTCCACACACCCACCACTCTCTGTGTAAAATCAAACACCGTTCCACACACCCACCACTCTCTGTGTAAAAACAAACCCCGTTCCACACACCCACCACTCTCTGTGTAAAAACATGCCCCGTTCCACAGACCCACCACTCTCTGTGTAAAAACATACCCCGTTCGACAGACCCACCACTCTCTGTGTAAAAACAAACCCCGTTCCACAGACCCACCACTCTCTGTGTAAATTCAAACACCGTTCCATACACCCACCACTCTCTGTGTAAAAACAAACCCCATTCCACACACCCACCACACTCTGTGTAAAATCAAACACCGTTCCACACACCCACCACTCTCTGTGTAAAAACAAACCCCATTCCACACACCCACCACCCTCTGTGCAAAATCAAACCCCGTTCCACACATCCACTACACTCTGTGTAAAAACAAACCCCGTTCCACACACCACCACCTTCTGTGTAAAAACAAACCCCGTTCCACACACCCACCACTCTCTGTGTAAAAACAAACCCAGTTCCTGTCACCCACCACTCTCTGTGTAAAAACAAACCCAGATCGACATACCCACCACTTTCTGTGTAAATCCAAACCCGGATCCACACACCCACCACCCTCTGTATAAAAACAAACCCCGTTCCACACACCCACCACTCTCTGTGTAAAAACAAACTTCATTCCACACACCCACCACACTCTGTGTAAAAACAAACCCCATTCAACACACCCACCACTCTCTGTGTAAAAACATACCCCGTTCCACACACTCACCACTCTCTGTGTAAAAAGAAACCCCGTTCCACACACACACCACTCTCTGTGTAAAAACAAACCCCGTTCCACACACCCACCACACTCTGTGTAAAATCAAACCCCATTCAACACACCACAACTCTCTGTGTAAAAACAAACCCCGTTCCACACACCCACCACTCTCTGTGTAAAAACAAACCCTGTTTCACACACCCATCCCTCTCTGTGTAAAAACAAACCCCGTTCCACACACCCACGACTCTCTGTGTAAAAACAAACCCCGTTCCACAGACCCACCACTCTCTGTGTAAAAACATACCCCGTTCGACAGACCCACCTCTCTCTGTGTAAAAACAAACCCCGTTCCACAGACCCACCACTCTCTGTCTAAAAACAAACCCCGTTCCACACACCCACCACTCTCTGTGTAAAAACAAACCCCGTTCCACACACACACCACTCTCTGTGTAAAAACAAACCCAGTTCCACACTCCCACCACTCTCTGTGTAAAAACAAACCTCATTCCACACACCACCACCCTCTGTGTAAAAACAAACCCCGTTCCACACACCCACCACTCTCTGAGTAAAAACAAACACTGTTCCACACACCCATCACTCTCTGTGTAAAAACAAACACCATTCCACACACCCACCATTCCCTGTTTAAAAACAAACCCGGTTACACACACCCACCACTCTCTGTGCAAAAACAAACACTGTTCCACACACCCTCCACTCTCTGTGTAACACCAAACCCCATTCCACACACCCACCACCCTCTGTGTATAAACAAACCGTTACACACACCCACGACTCTCTGTGTAAAAACAAACCCCGTTCCACACACCCACCACTCTCTGTGTAAAAACAAACAACGTTCCACACACCCACCACTCTCTGTGTAAAAACAAACCCCATTCCACACATCCAGCACTCTTTGTGTAAAAACAAACCTCATTCCACACACCCACCACTCACTGTGTAAAACCAAACCCCGTTCCACACACCCACCACTCTCTGGGTAAAAACAAACACAGTTCCACACACCCACCACTCTCTGTGTAAAAACAAACTCAGTTCCACACACGCACCACCCTCTGTGTAAAAACAAACCCCGTTCCACACACCCACCACTCTCTGTGTGAAAACAAACCCCGTTCCACACACCCAGCACTCTCTGTGTAAAAACAAACCCCGTTCCACACACCCACCACTCTCTGTGTAAAATCAAACACCGTTCCACACACCCACCACTCTCTGTGTAAAAACAAACCCCGTTCCACACACCCACCACTCTCTGTGTAAAAACAAACCCCGTTCCACACACCCACAACTCTCTGTGTAAAAACAAACCCCGTTCCACAGACCCACCACTCTCTGTGTAAAAACATACCCCGTTCGACAGACCCACCACTCTCTGTGTAAAAACAAACCCCGTTCCACAGACCCACCACTCTCTGTGTAAAATCAAACACCGTTCCACACACCCACCACTCTCTGTGTAAAAACAAACCCCATTCCACACACCCACCACCCTCTGTGTAAAATCAAACCCCGTTCCACACACACACCACTCTCTGTGTAAAAACAAACCCCGTTCCACACACCCACCACCCTCTGTGTAAAAACAAACCCCGTTCCACACACCCACCACCCTCTGTGTAAAATCAAACACCGTTCCACACACCCACCACTCTCTGTGTAAAAACAAACCGCGTTCCACACACCACCACTCTCTGTGTAAAAACAAACCCCGTTCCACACACCCACCACTCTCTGTGTAAAAACAAACACCGTTCCACACACCACCACTCTCTGTGTAAAAACAAACCTCGTTCCACACACCCACCAGTCTCTGTGTAAAAACAAACCCCGTTCCACACACCCACCACCCTCTGTGTAAAAACAAACCCCGTTCCACACACCCACCACTCTCTGTGTAAAAACAAACCACGTTCCACACACCCACCACCCTCTGTGTAAAATCAAACCTCATTCTACACACCCACCAGTCTCTGTGTAAAAACAAACCCCATTCCACACACCCACCACACTCTGTGTAAAATCAAACACTGTTCCACACACCCACCACTCTCTGTGTAAAAACAAACACCGTTCCACACACCCACCACTCTCTGTGTAAAAACAAACCCCGTTTCACACACCCACCACCCTCTGTGTAAAAACAAACCCCGTTCCACACACTCACCACTCTCTGTGTAAAAAGAAACCCCGTTCCACACACCCACAACTCTCTGTGAAAAAACAAACCCCGTTCCACACACCCACCACTCTCTGTGTAAAAACAAACCCCGTTCCACACACCCACCACTCTCTGTCTAAATACAAACCCCGTTCCACACACCCACCACTCTCTGTGTAAAAACATACCCAATTCCACACACCCACCACACTCTGTGTAAAAACAAACCCCATTCCACACACCCACCACCCTCTGTGTAAAATCAAACACCGTTCCACACACCCACCAGTCTCTGTGTAAAAACAAACCCCATTCCACACACCCACCACTCTCTGTGTAAAAACAAACCCCGTTCCACACACCCACCACCCTCTGTGTAAAAACAAACCCCGTTCCACACACCCACCACCCTCTGTGTAAAAACAAACACCATTCCACACACCCACCACCCTCTGTGTAAAATCAAACACCGCTCCACACACCCACCACTCTCTGTGTATAAACAAACCCCATTCCACACACCCACCACTCTCTGTGTAAAAACAAACCCCGTTACACACTCCCACCACTCTCTGTGTAAAAACAAACCCTGTTCCACACACCCACGACTCTCTGTGTAAAAACAAACCCCATTCCACACACCCACCACTCTCTGTGTAAAAACAAACCCCGTTCCACACACCCACCACCCTCTGTGTAAAATCAAACACCGTTCCACACACCCACCACTCTCTGTGTAAAAATAAACCCCATTCCACACACCCACCACTCTCTGTGTAAAATCAAACACCTTTTCACTCACCCACCACTCTCTGTGTAAAAACAAACCTCGTTCCACACACCCACCACTCTCTGTGTAAAAACAAAGCCCGTTCCACACACCCACCACCCTCTGTGTAAAAACAAACACCGTTCCACACACCCACCACTCTCTGTGTAAAAACAAACTCAGTTCCAGTCACCCATCACTCTCTGTGTAAAAACAAACCACGTTCCACACACCCACCACCCTCTGTGTAAAATCAAACCTCATTCTACACACCCACCAGTCTCTGTGTAAAAACAAACCCCTTTCCACACACCCACCACTCTCTGTGTAAAATCAAACACCGTTCCACATACCCACCACTCTCTGTGTAAAAACAAACCCTATTCGACACACCCACCACCCTCTGTGTAAAATCAAACCCCATTCCACACACACACCACTCTCTGTGTAAAAACAAACCCCGTTCCACACACCCACCACCCTCTGTGTAAAAACAAACCCCGTTCCACACACCCACCACCCTCTGTGTAAAAACAAACACCGTTCCACACACCCACCACTCTCTGTGTAAAAACAAACACCGTTCCACACACCCACCACTCTCTGTGTAAAAACAAACCCCGTTCCAGACACCCACCACCCTCTGTGTAAAAACAAACACCATTCCACACACCCACCACCCTCTGTGTAAAATCAAACACCGCTCCACACACCCACCACTCTCTGTGTAAAAACAAACCCCGTTCCACACACCCACCACCCTCTGTGTAAAATCAAACACCGTTCCACACACCCACCACTCTCTGTGTAAAAACAAACCCCATTCCACACACCCACCACCCTCTGTGTAAAATCAAACCCCGTTCCACACACCCACCACTCTCGGTGTAAAAACAAACCCCGTTCCACACACCCACAACTCTCTGTGTAAAAACAAACCCCGTTCCACAGACCCACCACTCTCTGCGTAAAAACATACCCCGTTCGACAGACCCACCACTCTCTGTGTAAAAACAAACCCCGTTCCACAGACCCACCACTCTCTGTGTAAAATCAAACACCGTTCCACACACCCACCACTCTCTGTCTAAAAACAAACCCCATTCCACACACCCACCACACTCTGTGTAAAATCAAACCCCATTCCACACACACACCACTCTCTGTGTAAAAACAAACCCCGTTCCACACACCCACCACCCTCTGTGTAAAAACAAACCCCGTTCCACACACCCACCACCCTCTGTGTAAAATCAAACACCGTTCCACACACCCACCACTCTCTGTGTAAAAACAAACCCTGTTCCACACACCCACGACTCTCTGTGTAAAAACAAACCCCATTCCACACACCCACCACTCTCTGTGTAAAAACAAACACCGTTCCACACACCCACGACTCTCTGTGTAAAAACAAACCCCATTCCACACACCCAACACACTCTGTGTAAAAACAAACCCCGTTCCACACACCCACCACCCTCTGTGTAAAATCAAACATCGTTCCACACACCCACCACTCTCTGTGTAAAAACAAACCCCATTCCACACACCCACCACCCTCTGTGTAAAATCTAACACCGTTCCACACACCCACCACTCTCTGTGTAAAAACAAACCCCATTCCACACACCCACCACCCTCTGTGTAAAATCAAATACCTTTTCACTCACCCACCACTCTCTGTATAAAAACAAACTTCGTTCCACACACCCACCACTCTCTGTGTAAAAACAAAGCCCGTTCCACACACCCACCACCCTCTGTGTAAAAACAAACACCGTTCCACACACCCACCACTCTCTGTGTAAAAACAAACTCAGTTCCAGTCACCCATCACTCTCTGTGTAAAAACAAACCACGTTCCACACACCCACCACCCTCTGTGTAAAATAAACCTCATTCTACACACCCACCAGTCTCTGTGTAAAAACAAACCCCATTCCACACACCCACCACACTCTGTGTAAAAACAAACCCCGTTCCACACACCCACCACCCTCTGTGTAAAAACAAACCCCGTTCCACACACCACCACCTTCTGTGTTAAAACAAACCCCGTTCCACACACCCACCACTCTCTGTGTAAAAACAAACCCAGTTCCTGTCACCCACCACTCTCTGTGTAAAAACAAACCCAGATCGACATACCCACCACTCTCTGTGTAAATCCAAACCCGGATCCACACACCCACCACCCTCTGTATAAAAACAAACCCCGTTCCACACACCCACCACTCTCTGTGTAAAAACAAACCTCATTCCACACACCCACCACACTCTGTGTAAAAACAAACCCCATTCCACACATCCACCACTCTCTGTGTAAAAACATACTCCGTTCCACACACTCACCACTCTCTGTGTAAAAACAAACCCCGTTCCACACACCCACCACTCTCTGTGTAAAAACAAACCCCATTCCACACACCCACCACACTCTGTGTAAAAACAAACCCCATTCCACACACCCACCACCCTCTGTGTAAAATCAAACACCGTTCCACACACCCACCAGTCTCTGTGTAAAAACAAACCCCATTCCACACACCCACCACTCTCTGTGTAAAAACAAACCCCGTTCCACACACCCACCACCCTCTGTGTAAAAACAAACCCCGTTCCACACACCCACCACCCTCTGTGTTAAAACAAACACCGTTCCACACAACCACCACCCTCTGTGTAAAATCAAACACCGCTCCACACACCCACCACTCTCTGTGTAAAAACAAACCCCATTCCACACACCCACCACCCTCTGTGTAAGAACAAACCTCGTTCCACACACCCACCACTCTCTGTGTAAAAACAAAGCCCGTTCCACACACCCACCACCCTCTGTGTAAAAACAAACACCGTTCCACACACCCACCACTCTCTGTGTAAAAACAAACTCAGTTCCAGTCACCCATCACTCTCTGTGGAAAAACAAACCACGTTCCACACACCCACCACCCTCTGTGTAAAATCAAACCTCATTCTACACACCCACCAGTCTCTGTGTAAAAACAAACCCCATTCCACACACCCACCACACTCTGTGTAAAAACAAACCCCGTTCCACACACCCACCACCCTCTGTGTAAAATCAAACACTGTTCCACACACCCACCACTCTCTGTGTAAAAACAAACCCTGTTCCACACACCCACGACTCTCTGTGTAAAAACAAACCCCATTCCACACACCCACCACTCTCTGTGTAAAAACAAACCACGTTCCACACACCCACGACTCTCTGTGTAAAAACAAACCCAATTCCACACACCCAACACACTCTGTGTAAAAACAAACCCCGTTCCACACACCCACCACCCTCTGTGTAAAATCAAACATCGTTCCACACACCCACCACTCTCTGTGTAAAAACAAACCCCATTCCACACACCCACCACCCTCTGTGTAAAATCTAACACCGTTCCACACACCCACCACTCTCTGTGTAAAAACAAACCCCATTCCACACACCCACCACTCTCTGTGTAAAATCAAATACCTTTTCACTCACCCACCACTCTCTGTATAAAAACAAACTTCGTTCCACACACCCACCACTCTCTGTGTAAAAACAAAGCCCGTTCCACACACCCACCACCCTCTGTGTAAAAACAAACACCGTTCCACACACCCACCACTCTCTGTGTAAAAACAAACTCAGTTCCAGTCACCCATCACTCTCTGTGTAAAAACAAACAACGTTCCACACACCCACCACCCTCTGTGTAAAATAAACCTCATTCTACACACCCACCAGTCTCTGTGTAAAAACAAACCCCATTCCACACACCCACCACACTCTGTGTAAAAACAAACCCCGTTACACACACCCACCACTCTCTGTGTAAAAACAAACCCTGTTCCACACACCCATGACTCTCTGTGTAAAAACAAACCCCGTTCCACACACCCACCACCCTCTGTGTAAAATCAAACACCGTTCCACACACCCACACGTCTCTGTGTAAAAACAAACCCCATTCCACACACCCACCACCCTCTGTGTAAAATCAAACCCCGTTCCACACATCCACTACACTTTGTGTAAAAACAAACCCCGTTCCACACACCCACCACCCTCTGTGTAAAAACAAACCCCGTTCCACACACCCACCAGTCTCTGTGTAAAAACAAACCCAGTTCCTGTCACCCACCACTCTCTGTGTAAAAACAAACCCAGATCGACATACCCACCACTCTCTGTGTAAATCCAAACCCGGATCCACACACCCACCACCCTCTGTATAAAAACAAACCCCGTTCCACACACCCACCACTCTCTGTGTAAAAACAAACCTCATTCCACACACCCACCACTCTCTGTGTAAAAACAAACCCCATTCCACACACCCACCACTCTCTGTGTAAAAACATACCCCGTTCCACACACCCACCACTCTCTGTGTAAAAACAAACCCCGTTCCACACACCCACCACTCTCTGTGTAAAAACAAACCCTGTTTCACACACCCACCCCTCTCTGTGTAAAAACAAACCCCGTTCAACACACCCACAACTCTCTGTGTAAAAACAAACCCCATTCCACGCACCCACCACTCTCTGTGTATAAACATACCCCGTTCCACAAACCCACCACTCTCTGTGTAAAAACAAACTTCATTCCACACACCCACCACTCTCTGTATAAAAACAAACATGGTTCCACACACCCAACACACTCTGTGTATAAACAAACCCAGTTCCACACTCCCACCACTCTCTGTGTAAAAACAAACCTCATTCCACACACCACCACCCTCTGTGTAAAAACAAACCCCGTTCCACACACCCATCACTCTCTGAGTAAAAACAAACACTGTTCCACACACCCATCACTCTCTGTAAAAACAAACACCATTCCACACACCCACCATTCCCTGTTTAAAAACAAACCCGGTTACACACACCCACCACTCTCTGTGCGAAAACAAACACTGTTCCACACACCCATCACTCTCTGGGTAAAAACAAACCCCGTTCCACACACCCACCACTCTCTGTGTAACACCAAACCCCATTCCACACACCCACCACCCTCTGTGTATAAACAAACCGTTACACACACCCACGACTCTCTGCGTAAAAACAAACCCCGTTCCACACACCCACCACTCTGTGTGTAAAAACAAACAACGTTCCACACACCCACCACTCTCTGTGTAAAAACCAACCCCATTCCACACATCCAGCACTCTTTGTGTAAAAACAAACCTCATTCCACACACCCACCACTCTCTTTGTAAAACCAAACCCCGTTCCACACACCCACCACTCTCTGGGTAAAAACAAACTCAGTTCCACAC
This sequence comes from Mobula hypostoma, assembly GCF_963921235.1. Classification (NCBI taxonomy): domain Eukaryota; kingdom Metazoa; phylum Chordata; class Chondrichthyes; order Myliobatiformes; family Myliobatidae; genus Mobula; species Mobula hypostoma. The sequence goes on along the minus strand of NW_026948108.1, from coordinate 169,123 downwards.
ACCCACCACTCTCTGTGTAAAAACAAACTCAGTTCCACACACGCACCACCCTCTGTGTAAAAACAAACCCCGTTCCACACACCCACCACTCTCTGTGTGAAAACAAACCCCGTTCCACACACCCAGCACTCTCTGTGTAAAAACAAACCCCGTTCCACACACCCACCACTCTCTGTGTAAAATCAAACACCGTTCCACACACCCACCACTCTCTGTGTAAAAACAAACCCCGTTCCACACACCCACCACTCTCTGTGTAAAAACAAACCCCGTTCCACACACCCACAACTCTCTGTGTAAAAACAAACCCCGTTCCACAGACCCACCACTCTCTGTGTAAAAACATACCCCGTTCGACAGACCCACCACTCTCTGTGTAAAAACAAACCCCGTTCCACAGACCCACCACTCTCTGTGTAAAATCAAACACCGTTCCACACACCCACCACTCTCTGTGTAAAAACAAACCCCATTCCACACACCCACCACCCTCTGTGTAAAATCAAACCCCGTTCCACACATCCACCACACTCTGTGTAAAAACAAACCCCGTTCCACACACCACCACCTTCTGTGTAAAAACAAACCCCGTTCCACACACCCACCACCCTCTGTGTAAAAACAAACCCAGTTCCTGTCACCCACCACTCTCTGTGTAAAAACAAACCCAGATCGACATACCCACCACTCTCTGTGTAAATCCAAACCCGGATCCACACACCCACCACCCTCTGTATAAAAACAAACCCCGTTCCACACACCCACTACTCTCTGTGTAAAAACAAACCTCATTCCACACACCCACCACTCTCTGTGTAAAAACAAACCCCGTTCCACACACCCACCACTCTCTGTGTAAAAACAAACCCCGTTCCACACACCCACCACTCTCTGTGTAAAAACAAACCCCGTTCCACACACCCACCACCCTCTGTGTAAAAACAAACACCGTTCCACACACCCACCACCCTCTGTGTAAAAACAAACCCCGTTCCACACACCCACCACCCTCTGTGTAAAATCAAACACCGCTCCACACACCCACCACTCTCTGTGAAAAACAAACCCCGTTACACACTCCCACCACTCTCTGTGTAAAAACAAACCCTGTTCCACACACCCACGACTCTCTGTGTAAAAACAAACCCCATTCCACACACCCACCACTCTCTGTGTAAAAACAAACCCCGTTCCACACACCCACCACCCTCTGTGTAAAATCAAACACCGTTCCACACACCCACCACTCTCTGTGTAAAAACAAACCCCATTCCACACACCCACCACCCTCTGTGTAAAATCAAACACCGTTCCACACACCCACAGCTCTCTGTGTAAAAACAAACCCCATTCCACACACCCACCACTCTCTGTGTAAAATCAAACACCTTTTCACTCACCCACCACTCTCTGTGTAAAAACAAACCTCGTTCCACACACCCACCACTCTTTGTGTAAAAACAAAGCCCGTTCCACACACCCACCACCCTCTGTGTAAAAACAAACACCGTTCCACACACCCACCACTCTCTGTGTAAAAACAAACACCATTCCACACATCCACCATTCCCTGTTTAAAAACAAACCCGGTTACACACACCCACCACTCTCTGTGCAAAAACAAACATTGTTCCACACACCCATCACTCTCTGGGTAAAAACAAACCCCGTTCCACACACCCTCCACTCTCTGTGTAACACCAAACCCCATTCCACACACCCACCACCCTCTGTGTATAAACAAACCGTTACACACACCCACCACTCTCTGTGTAAAAACAAACAACGTTCCACACACCCACCACTCTCTGTGTAAAAACAAACCCCATTCCACACATCCAGCACTCTTTGTGTAAAAACAAACCTCATTCCACACACCCACCACTCTCTGTGTAAAACCAAACCCCGTTCCACACACCCACCACTCTCTGGGTAAAAACAAACTCAGTTCCACACACCCACCACTCTCTGTGTAAAAACAAACTCAGTTCCACACACGCACCACCCTCTGTGTAAAAACAAACCCCGTTCCACACACCCACCACTCTCTGTGTGAAAACAAACCCCGTTCCACACACCCAGCACTCTCTGTGTAAAAACAAACCCCGTTCCACACACCCACCACTCTCTGTGTAAAATCAAACGCCGTTCCACACACCCACCACTCTCTGTGTAAAAACAAACCCCGTTCCACACACCCACCACTCTCTGTGTAAAAACAAACCCCGTTCCACAGACCCACCACTCTCTGTGTAAAAACATACCCCGTTCGACAGACCCACCACTCTCTGTGTAAAAACAAACCCCGTTCCACAGACCCACCACTCTCTGTGTAAAATCAAACACCGTTCCACACACCCACCACTCTCTGTGTAAAAACAAACCCCATTCCACACACCCACCACACTCTGTGTAAAATCAAACACCGTTCCACACACCCACCACTCTCTGTGTAAAAACAAACCCCATTCCACACACCCACCACCCTCTGTGTAAAATCAAACCCCGTTCCACACATCCACTACACTCTGTGTAAAAACAAACCCCGTTCCACACACCACCACCTTCTGTGTAAAAACAAACCCCGTTCCACACACCCACCACTCTCTGTGTAAAAACAAACCCCGTTCCACACACCCACCACCCTCTGTGTAAAAACAAACACCGTTCCACACACCAACCACCCTCTGTGTAAAAACAAACCCCGTTCCACACACCCACCACTCTCTGTGTAAAATCAAACACCGCTCCACACACCCACCACTCTCTGTGAAAAACAAACCCCGTTACACACTCCCACCACTCTCTGTGTAAAAACAAACCCTGTTCCACACACCCACGACTCTCTGTGTAAAAACAAACCCCATTCCACACACCCACCACTCTCTGTGTAAAAACAAACCCCGTTCCACACACCCACCACCCTCTGTGTAAAATCAAACACCGTTCCACACACCCACCACTCTCTGTGTAAAAACAAACCCCATTCCACACACCCACCACCCTCTGTGTAAAATCAAACACCGTTCCACACACCCACCACTCTCTGTGTAAAAACAAACCCCATTCCACACACCCACCACTCTCTGTGTAAAATCAAACACCTTTTCACTCACCCACCACTCTCTGTGTAAAAACAAACCTCGTTCCACACACCCACCACTCTCTGTGTAAAAACAAAGCCCGTTCCACACACCCACCACCCTCTGTGTAAAAACAAACACCGTTCCACACACCCACCACTCTCTGTGTAAAAACAAACACCATTCCACACATCCACCATTCCCTGTTTAAAAACAAACCCGGTTACACACACCCACCACTCTCTGTGCAAAAACAAACATTGTTCCACACACCCATCACTCTCTGGGTAAAAACAAACCCCGTTCCACACACCCTCCACTCTCTGTGTAACACCAAACCCCATTCCACACACCCACCACCCTCTGTGTATAAACAAACCGTTACACACACCCACCACTCTCTGTGTAAAAACAAACAACGTTCCACACACCCACCACTCTCTGTGTAAAAACAAACCCCATTCCACACATCCAGCACTCTTTGTGTAAAAACAAACCTCATTCCACACACCCACCACTCTCTGTGTAAAACCAAACCCCGTTCCACACACCCACCACTCTCTGGGTAAAAACAAACTCAGTTCCACACACCCACCACTCTCAGTGTAAAAACAAATTCAGTTCCACACACGCACCACCCTCTGTGTAAAAACAAACCCCGTTCCACACACCCACCACTCTCTGTGTGAAAACAAACCCCGTTCCACACACCCAGCACTCTCTGTGTAAAAACAAACCCCGTTCCACACACCCACCACTCTCTGTGTAAAATCAAACGCCGTTCCACACACCCACCACTCTCTGTGTAAAAACAAACCCCGTTCCACACACCCACCACTCTCTGTGTAAAAACATGCCCCGTTCCACAGACCCACCACTCTCTGTGTAAAAACATACCCCGTTCGACAGACCCACCACTCTCTGTGTAAAAACAAACCCCGTTCCACAGACCCACCACTCTATGTGTAAAATCAAACACCGTTCCATACACCCACCACTCTCTGTGTAAAAACAAACCCCATTCCACACACCCACCACACTCTGTGTAAAATCAAACACCGTTCCACACACCCACCACTCTCTGTGTAAAAACAAACCCCATTCCACACACCCACCACCCTCTGTGTAAAATCAAACCCCGTTCCACACATCCACTACACTCTGTGTAAAAACAAACCCCGTTCCACACACCACCACCTTCTGTGTAAAAACAAACCCCGTTCCACACACCCACCACTCTCTGTGTAAAAACAAACCCAGTTCCTGTCACCCACCACTCTCTGTGTAAAAACAAACCCAGATCGACATACCCACCACTCTCTGTGTAAATCCAAACCCGGATCCACACACCCACCACCCTCTGTATAAAAACAAACCCAGTTCCACACTCCCACCACTCTCTGTGTAAAAACAAACCCCATTCCACACACCCACCACTCTCTGTGTAAAAACAAACCCCGTTCCACAAACCCACCACTCTCTGTGTAAAAACAAACTTCATTCCACACACCCACCACTCTCTGTATAAAAACAAACATGGTTCCACACACCCAACACACTCTGTGTATAAACAAACCCCGTTCCACACTCCCACCACTCTCTGTGTAAAAACAAACCTCATTCCACACACCACCACCCTCTGTGTAAAAACAAACCCCGTTCCACACACCCACCACTCTCTGTGTAAAAACAAACACTGTTCCACACACCCATCACTCTCTGTGTAAAAACAAACCCCGTTCCACACACCCTCCACTCTCTGTGTAACACCAAACCCCATTCCACACACCCACCACCCTCTGTCTATAAACAAACCGTTACACACACCCACGACTCTCTGTGTAAAAACAAACCCCGTTCCACACACCCACCACTCTCTGTGTAAATACAAACAACGTTCCACACACCCACCACTCTCTGTGTAAAAACAAACCCCATTCCACACATCCAGCACTCTTTGTGTAAAAACAAACCTCATTCCACACACCCACCACTCTCTGTGTAAAACCAAACCCCGTTCCACACACCCACCACTCTCTGGGTAAAAACAAACTCAGTTCCACACACCCACCACTCTCTGTGTAAAAACAAACTCAGTTCCACACACCCACCACCCTCTGTGTAGAAACAAACCCCGTTCCACACACCCACCACTCTCTGTGTGAAAACAAACCCCGTTCCACACACCCAGCACTCTCTGTGTAAAAACAAACCCCGTTCCACACACCCACCACTCTCTGTGTAAAAACAAACCCCGTTCCACACACCCACCTCTCTCTGTGTAAAAACAAACCCCATTCCACACCCCCACCACTCTCTGTGTAAAAACATACCCCGTTCCACACACTCACCACTCTCTGTGTAAAAACAAACCCCGTTCCACACACCCACCACTCTCTGTGTAAAAACAAACCCCGTTCCACACACCCACCACTCTCTGTGTAAAAACAAACCCCGTTCCACACACCCACCACTCTCTGTGTAAAAACAAACCCCGTTCCACACACCCACCACCCTCTGTGTAAAAACAAACCCCGTTCGACAGACCCACCACTCTCTGTGTAAAAACAAACCCCGTTCCACACACCCACCAGTCTCTGTGTAAAAACAAACCCCATTTCACACACCCACCACTCTCTGTGTAAAAACAAACCCCATTTCACACACCCACCACTCTCTATGTAGAAATCTGTGATCTATGTATCATGCGACAGTAACTGAATTAACCACGTTTTAGAAGTATGTGTGGTGAACCATGAAGTTGTCGTGCTACAACAGCAAAGACCATGAATGTACACTCAGGGGCCCCTTTATTATGTACAGGAGGTGGCCACTGACTATAAACACGCTCACTGAGCACTCAGATACATTCTGTTCACTGTTGCATGTGTAATACACCATTATCACCCACAATGTTTTCACCATGAGTACGGTGAACATACACCACACTCTACGTACAGACCAGGTGTCGTTGACTCTCACTCTGAGTGATTTGAGAAGCATTGGTAGATGTGCACACAACAGACCTTGTCTGAAGATGCCCCCCCCCCCACAAACACACACACACACACACACACACACACACACAGACACACCCCTCATTCATTGTGTGCACAGATGGTACTGTACACACACTCTGAATACAGACAGTAAAATGTATTAGTAAATAGAGTCTGAGACCCACCTCACTGTTTCTGACCCTCTCTCCCTGTCTGTCTGATTACAGAGAGTCAGATCATCCTGAAGACGGTGTGGGACCATGTTCTGATGAAACTTTCCAGCAGGTAAGGTCGGTGCCGGCCACAGTATTAGGCAAAGTTCTGGGGAAGCAGGAGAAATCGGTCTTTAAGGAGACCAGGCTGATCAGAGGCCTTGAAATGGTCATTGGTGTCTGAACAACTGGATTCAATTTTTCCCTTGAGTCTCGATGAGGGGAGAGTAGTTACTGTTGTCTACAGGGATTTTATCAGTATATTTGACAAAGTCCCACAGATCGGATTGATGAGGGACGTAGAAGGACAATGGATGGAGGAGATGGATGGAAGTTTGTGTCATCAGTACAATACAATAGTTAAGTATTAATGGGACAGTCAGCATCTGGAGGGGAGTGGGTGAAGAGTGTTGATTGGGCTTCGATAAGCCCCTGCGTACTTCCTGGCCAGTTCATCAGTGACTTGGAGACTGATTCCAGGGTGCAATGACATGTTTGGCCAATTGTAGGAAAATGGAGGAGTGAAGAATTCCATCTTTTTGTCAACACCAACACCTCCTCAGCTCGAAATCCTGGACATCTATCCCTCCTCTGTAACAAGATCCATAACTTCCTCACTGGAAGACCACAGTCTGTGCTGATCGGAAAGAACATCTGCTCCGGTCTGATGATCAACGCTGGTAGACCTCAAGGAAGCGTTCTTAGCCCACTGCTCTACTCTCTCTACACCCATGACTGTGTAGCAATGCTCAACTGAAAATTCTATCCACAGATTTGCCGATAACGACAATATTTGGGAAGAATTTCAGATGGTGATGATGAGGCGTACAGGAGTGAGATCGATCAGCTGGTCGAGTTTTGTTGCAATAACAAACTCGTCCTCAACCTCAGGAAGACCAAGGAATTGATTGTGGTCTTCAGAAAGGTGAAGTTGCAGAGAAATACACCGGTCCTCATCGAGGGATGAGAAGTGGAAAGTGTGAACAGTTTCACGTTCCTGAGTGTCAACGTCTCTGAAGATCTACCCTGGGCCTAAAATATTGATGCAATTTGAAAGAAGGCATGACAGCAGCTGTATTTGATGAGGAGTTTGAGGAGACTTGGTTTGTGACCAAAGACTTGAAAATTTCTACTGATCTGCCATGGAAAGCTTTCCATCTCATTACACCATCTTGAGGTTGTATTTGGTATGCATACTTTGAATTGACAATAAACTGGACTGCTCTAAGAACACTGAGGCTGTCTACAGGGAGGGTCAGAGCCCTCTCTATTTCCTGAGGAGACTGAGGTCCTTTGACATCTGCCGGACGATGCTGATGATGTTCTACGAGTCTGTGGTGGCCAGTGCTATCATGTTTGCTGTTGTGTGCTGGGGCAGCAGGCTGAGGGTCGCAGACACCAACAGAATCAACAAACTCATTCGTAAGGCCAGTGCTGTTGTAGGGATGGAACTGGACTCTCTGACGGTGGTGTCTGAAAAGAGGATGCTGTCTAAGTTGCATGCCATCTTGGACAATGTCTCCCATCCACTACATAATGTACTGGGTGGACACAGGAGTACATTCAGCCAGAGACTCATTCCACCGAGATGCAACACAGAGCGTCATAGGAAGTCATTCCTGCCTGTGGCCATCAAACTTTACAACTCCTCCTTTGGAGGGTCAGACACCCTGAGCCAATAGGCTGGTCCTGGACTTACTTCATAATTTACTGGCATAATTTACATATTACTATTTAACTATTTATGGTTCTATTACTATTTATTATTTATGGTGCAACTGTAATGAAAACCAATTTCCCCCAGGATCAATGAAGTATGACTGTGACTATAAGTTTGCTTTGAAGTTTAAATGCTGAAAATATTTGGCAGGTCGTTCAGTGTCTGTGGAGGGAGAAAGAGCTGATGTTTCAAGTCAATCATAAGAACTGTAAAAGTGAGTTCTGATGGGATAGCTTCCTGTTTTAGTGAAAGTTATCCATCTGAGAGAGAATGGATTTTCACTCTTCTAGTCTGCTGCGTGTTTCCAGAATTTTGTCTATATTGCTGGGGAGAGAACGCCTGGTTGGGAATGCGAGTAATCAATCGTTTTCTATGTCATGAGTATGGCAATGATGGGTCAAATGGCCCCACCCCAGTCAGCACATGTCTCATATTCCATGCGAAATGGTGACCATCCCCTCTGTGTGTACACTCCCACCACCCCCACCCCACCCTCAACTCAGCTCCAGGCGGAGATCGAGTCCCTGCGTGGTCAACAGGAGGAGACCAGCACTGAGAACCAGCAGCTCAAAGTGACCAATCAGGAGATGGAGACACGGCTGGAGGGGATCCAGCGGGAACTGCAGGAGGCTCAGGATCGGCTGGTCACCCTCCAGGAGGAAGCAGCTCACCGGGAGGAGAGAGAGAGGTGAGGGACTCCCACAAACTCCTCTGTGTGTAGATACACTGTACACACCATCATACAGTGCACACAGTGTGCACACACACCAGTGTACACACACTGCTGTACATGGCACACACAGATTGCACAGTGTCTATACAGACTTAACACTGTTAAAATACCCCGTACACACCCCTCATACGCTGTACATGGTGCATACACACCCACACTGAGCACAGGCATCATGGGACTTGGCGTAGTGCATACGGACTTAACACTGTGCAATGTGTACTTTCACTGTGTTTGGTCCACGGACTGTACACACACCACACACTGTGTGCACACACCATCATACCACACACAGAAACACACACACACACACACACACACACACACACACTCCGTTCATTCCCACCTCACTGCCTCTGACACTCTCTCCCTCTCTGTCTGATTACAGAGAGTCTGATCATCTTGCAGGCGGCGTGGGACCATGTTCTGATGAAGCTTTCCAGCAGGTAAGATCGGTGCCGGCCACGGTATTGGGCAAAGTTCTGGGGAAGCAGGAGAAATCGGTCTTTAAGGAGACCAGGCTGATCAGAGGCCTTGAAATGGTCATTGCGACTGAACAACTAGATTCAATTTTTCATTTGAGTCTTGATAAGGGGAGAGTAGTTACTGTTGTCTACAGGGATTTTATCAGTATATTTGACAAAGTCCCACAGATCAGATTGATGAGGGACATAGAAGGACAATGGATGGAGGAGATGGATGCAAGTTTGTGTCACCAGTACAATACAATTGTTAAGTATTAATGGGAGAGTCAGCATCTGGAGGGGAGTGTGTGAAGAGTGTTCAGCCGACTTCGATAAGCCCCCGCATACCTCTTGGCCAGTTCATCAGTGACTTTGAGACTGATTCCAGTGTGTGATGAACTGTTCAGCCATTGTAGGAAAATGGAGGAGGGAAGAATCCCACCATTTTGTCAACACCAGCACCTCTCAGCTTGAAATCCTGGGCATCTATCCCTCCTCTATAACAAGATCCTTAACTTCCTCACTGGAAGACCACAGTCTGTGCTGATCGGAAAGAACATCTCCTCTGGTCTCATGATCAACGCTGGTATACCTGAAGGAAGCGTTCTTAGCCCACTGCTCTACTCTCTCTACACCCACGACTGTGTAGCAATGCTCAACTGAAATTCCATCCACAGATTTGCCGATAACAACACTATTTGGGAAGAATTTCAAATGGTGACGATGAGGCGTACAGGAGTGAGATCGATCAGCTGGTTGTGTGGTGTTGCAATAACAAACTCGTCCCGAACTTCAGGAAGACCAAGGAATTGATTGTGGTCGTCAGAAAAGCGAAGCTGCAGAAAAACACACCAGTCCTCGTCAAGGGATGAGAAGTGGAAAGGGTGAACAGTTTCACAATTCTGAGTGTCAACATCTCTGAAGATATACCCTGGGCCCAACATATTAATGCAATTTGAAAGAAGGCATGACAACAGCTGTATTTCATGAGAGTTTGAGGAGACTTGGTTTGTGACCAAAGACTTGAAAATTTCTACAGATGTGCCGTGGAAAGCTTTCCAGCTGGTTGCACCATCTGGAGTTGTATTTGGTATGCATTCTTCGATAATAAGTTTGCTTTGAACTTTAAATGCTGAAAATATTTGGCAGGTCATTCAGCGTCTGTGGAGGGAGAAAGAGCTGATGTTTCAAGTCAATCATAAGAACTGAAAAAAGAGAGTTCTGATTAAATAGCTTCCTGTTTTGGTGGAAGTTATCGATCTGAGAAGGAATGGTGTTTCTCTCTCCTCGTCTGTTGAGTGTTTCCAGAATTTTGTCTTTATTGCTGGGCCATTGGGGAGGGAGCACCTGGGAGAGAATGCGAGTAATCGATGGGATCAATGTCACTACCATGGCAATGATGGGTCAAATGGCCCTACCCTAGTCAGCACATGTCTCATATTCCATGCGAAATGGTGACCATCCCCTCTGTGTGTACACTCCCACCACCCCCACCCCACCCCCAACTCAGCTCCAGGCGGAGATTGAGTCCCTGCGTGGTCAACAGGAGGAGACCAGCGCTGAGAACCAGCAGCTCAAAGTGACCAATCAGGAGATGGAGACGCGGCTGCAGGGGATCCAACAGGAGCTGCAGGAGGCTCAGGATCGGCTGGTCACCCTCCAGGAGGAAGCAGCTCACCGGGAGGAGAGAGAGAGGTGAGGGAGACCACACCCACCACTTCATATAAGTACCCTCTACAGGAACTGGTGCAAAGTGCAGGGTTTTAGATTTCTGGATCATTGAGATCTCTTCTGGGGACAGTTTGACCTGTACAAAATTGACAGGTTACACTTGAAACTGAGGCAAATTTGCCAGAGTCACTGGGGAGTGTTTAAACTAATTTTGCAGAGGGATTGGAGGTGGACTGGAGAGATCTGAGGGTAGGGTTGTTGGTTTACAAGCAGAGGTAGTGTATCATGAGACTGTCAAGAAGGACAGGCAGACTATAGGGCAAAATTGTAGTCAGTGGGATGGGTTGTAGTGTAAAAGGAGGACAAAATTGAAAAGGGTGACAAATACAGGGCTGAGGGTGTTATATTTGAATGCATGCCATATACAGAATAAGGAAGATGATATTGCAATGCAGTTGGCGATTGGCAGGTATGACATTGTGGGTATCACAGAGTCATGGCTAAAAGACAATTGTAGTTGGGAGATTAACATCCAAGGATACATAATCTCTCAAAAAGACAGGCAGGTAGGCTGAGGAGTAGGAGGAGTAGCTTTGCTGGTAAAAAATGAAATCAAACCTTTATAAATAGGTGACATAGGTTCAGGAGATGTAGAATCCTTATTAGTACAGTTAAGAAGGGTGAGAAGACCCTGATGCAAATTATATACAGACATCCAAACTGTTACCGGGATGTGGTCTACAAACTACAGTGGGAGATAGAAAAAGCTTGTCAGAAGTGCAATGCTACATTCATCATAGGTGATTGCAATATGCAGGTAGATTGGAAAAATCAGGTGGATGCTGGATTCCAAGGGAGAGAACTTGTGGAATGCCTCCAAGATGGCTTGTTTGGAGCTGCCCGTGGTTGAGCCCATTGAGGATTATCAGTTCTGGATTGGGGGTTGTGTAATGAACCGGATATGATTAAAACATAGAACATAGAATAGTACAGCACAGTACAGGCCCTTCGGTCCACAATGTTGTGCCGACCCTCAAACCCTGCCTCCCATATAAGCCCCCACCTTAAATTCCTCCATATACCTGTCTACTAGTCTCTTAAACTTCACTAGTGTATCTGACTCCACCACTGATTCAGGCAGTGCATTCCACGCACCAACCACTCTCTGAGTAAAAAACCTTCCTCTAATATCCCCCTTGAACTTCCCACCCCTTACCTTAAAGCCATGTCCTCTTATATTGAGCAGTGGTGCCCTGGGGAAGAGGCGCTGGCTATCCACTCTATCTATTCCTCTTAATATCTTGTATACCTCTATCATGTCTCCTCTCATCCTCCTTCTCTCCAGAGAGTAAAGCCCTAGCTCCCTTAATCTCTGATCATAATGCATACTCTCTAAACCAGGCAGCATCCTGGTAAATCTCCTCTGTACCCTTTCCACCCTTAGGGAGCCTAAGGTAAAGGATCCCTTTGTAAACAGTGATCATAATATGATAGCCTTCGTCCTGCAATTTGAGAAAGAGAAGCTAACATATTTGTGTCATTATTACAGTGGAATAAAGGGATTACAGAGTCATGAGAGAGGAGATAGCCAGAGAAGATTGGAAAGGGACACTCTCAGGGATTATGACAGAACAGCAGTGGCTGGAGTTTCTGGGGACAATTCAGAAGGTGCAGAACAGGTTCATCCCAAAGAAAAGGAAGTATTCTAAAGCCAGGATGACCCAACCATGGCTGATAAGGGAAGTCAAAGCCAACATAAAAGAAAAAGAGAGGGCATGTAATAGAGTAAAATTGAGTAGGAAATTAGAGGATTGAGAAATTTTTCAAAACCAACAGAAGGCAACTGTAAAAAACCATGAGGGAGGAAACAATGAAGTATCAAGGTAAGTTGGCCAATAATATAAAAAAATCATATCAAACATGTTTTCTGATATATAAAGAGTAAAAGAAAAGCAAGAGTAGACATTGGATCATTGGAAAATGACACTGGAGATATAGTAATGGGCAAAGAAATGGCAGACAAACTGAATAAGTATTTTGCATCAGTCTTCACTGTTGGAGATACGAGTAGTATGCTGGAAATTCGTGAGAGTCAGGGGTCAGAAATGAGTGCAGTTGCTTTTGCTAAGGAGAAGATGCTTGGGAAACTGAAAGGTCTGAAGGTAGATAAGTCACCTGGACCAGAGGGACTACACCCCAGGGTTCTAAAAGAGGTAAGTGAAGAGATTGTGGACGTATTAGTAATGATCTTCCAAATATCAATAAATTCTGGCATGGTTCTGGAGTACTGGAAGATTTCCAAAAGTTACTCCATACTTCAAGACAGGAGGGAGGCAGAAGAAAAGAAATTATAGGCCAGTTAGCCTGACCTCAGTGGCTGGGAAGGTGTTGGAATCCATTGATAAGGATGAGGTTTTGGGGTAATTGGAAGCACATGACAATACAGATCAAAGTCAGCATGGAAAATCTTGTCTGACAAATCTGTTGGAATTCTTTGAAGAAGAAACAAGCAGGATAGGCAAATGAGAATCGGTGATTGTTGTGTACTTGGATTTTCAGTAAGCTTTTGACAGGTGTTATACAAGATGAGAACCCAAAGTATTACTGGAGAGATACTAGAATTGATAGAGCATTGGCTGATTGGCAGGAGGCAAAGAGTGGGAATAAACAGATCCTTTTCGAATTGGCTGCCAGTGACTAGTTGTTATATCACAAGGGTCTGTGTTGGTACCACTTCTTTTTGCTTTATGTGTCAATGATTTGGATCATGAAATTGATGGCTTTGTTGCCAAGTCTGCAGATGATAAGAAGAGACGTGCAGGGGCAGGTCATGTTGAGGAAGCAGAGAGGCTGCTCTAAGATGTAGACAACTTAGACGGAATAGGAGAATGGGCAAAGAGGTGGCAGATAGAATAAAGTGTCAGGAAGTACGCGGTCATGCAGTTTGATAAGTGGAGTAAAAGCACAGACCATTTTCTAAAGGGAGAGAAAATTCAAAAATCCATGTTGCAAAGGGAATTGGGAGTCCTCATGCAGGATACCCTGAAGGTTAGCTTGCAGGTTGGATTGGCAGTGAGGAAGGCAAATACAATGTTACCACTACCATTTCAAGAGGTTGAGAATATTAAAGCAAGGATATAATGCTGAGACTGTAATAGGCATTGGTGAGGCCTCACTTGGTATATTGTGAGCAGTTTTTGGGCCCGTTGTTTAAGAAAGGATGTGTTGACGTTACAGAGGGTTCAGAGGAGGTTCACGAGAATGATTCTGAGAATGAAAGGGTTATGATATGAGCAGTGATTGAAGGCTCTGGGCCTGTACTCACTGGAAATTTAGGAGAATGAGGGGGGCATCTCGTTGAAAGTATTGGATGTTGAAAGGCCTAGATGGAGTTGATGTGAAGGACATGTTTCCTTTGGTTGGGGAATCTAGGACCGGAGGGCACAGCCTGAAAATTGAGGGATATCCATGAAGAACTGAGATGAGGAGAAATTTCTTCAGCCTGAGGGTGGAGAGTCTGTGGAACTCGTTTCCACGGGTGGCTGCCGAGGTCGGGTCACTGGGTGCATTTAAAGCACAGGTTGACCTTCATTGGTCAAGGTGTGAAAGGTTATTGGGGGAATTTAGCAGAACAGGATTATGAGGGATATGGATCAGCTATGATAAAATGGTGGAGCAGGCTTGATGGGCCAAATGGCCTAATCCTGCTCTGATGTCTACGTCCCTGTGGCTTACCCTGATTTCAAACACACCACAGTCTGCTCTGATGTCTACGTCCCTCTGGCCTCACCCTGATGCCTCACACCCCACAGTCCGTGTACATACCCTGCAGGCACACACACTCTGACACACTGCACAATTCTCAAACGCTCTTTGTCCTCTCCTTCCACATGACATGCAACATTGAACAGTATACCACAGTACCGGCTCTTCAGTCCACGGTGTTGTGCTGACCTTTTAACCTACTCCATTCAAAATCTAACCCTGCTATCGCACATAGCCCTACATTTTGTTATCGTCCATGTGCCTATCTCAGAACCTCTTAAATCTCACTAATGTATCGGTCTTTACAACTGGCAGCATGTTCCATCACCTCACCACTCTCTGTGGAACAAAACTTACCTATGACATCTCCCTATATTTTCCCCTATGCCCCCTGATATTAGTGATTTCCAACCTGGGGAAGTCTCTGGCTATCCATTCGATCAATGCCTCTTATCATCTTGTACACCTCTACCAAGTCATTCCCAATCCTCCTTCACTCCAGAGAGAAAAGCCCCAGTTCCCTCAACCTATCCTCATAAGACACGGTCTCTAATTGAGGCAGCATCCTGGTAAATCTCCTCTGGACCCTCTATAAAGATTCCACATCCTTCCTATAATGAGGTGACCAGATCTGAACACAATAGTCAGAGTGTGGTCAAACCAGGGTTTTATAGATCTGCGACATTACCTTGTGGCTCCAGGACTCAAACCCCGACCAATGAAGACCGACCCACCATATGACCTGCTAGCACCCTATCAACGTGCACAGGAGCTTATAGATATCTACAGATCATGCGGCGGTAATGCAAATAACAATGTGTAACAACAATGTGTGGTGAACCATGAAGTTGTCGGGCTACAGCAGCAAAGACCATGAACGTACACTCAGGGGCCACTTTATTATGTACAGGAGGTGGCCACTGACTATAAACACGCTCACTGAGCACTCAGATACATTCTGTTCACTGTTGCATGTGTAATACACCATTATCACCCACAATGTTTTCACCATGAGTACGGTGAACATACACCACACTCTACGTACAGACCAGGTGTCGTTGACTCTCACTCTGAGTGATGTGAGAAGCATTGGTAGATGTGCACACAACAGACCTTGTCTGAAGATGCCCCCCCCACACACACACACACACACACACACACACACCCCTCATTCATTGTGTGCACAGACGGTACTGTACACACACTCTGAATACAGACAGTAAAATGTATTAGTAAATAGAGTCTGAGACCCACCTCACTGTTTCTGACCCTCTCTCCCTGTCTGTCTGATTACAGAGAGTCAGATCATCCTGCAGACGGTGTGGGACCATGTTCTGATGAAGCTTTCCAGCAGGTAAGGTCGATGCCAGCCACGGTATTGGGCAAAGTTCTGGGGAAGCAGGAGAAATTGGTTTTTAAGGAGACTAGGCTGATCAGAGGCCGTGAAATGGTCATTGCTGTCTGAACAACTGGATTCAATTCTTTTCTGAGAGTCGCAATGAGGAGAGAGCAGTTGATGTTGTCTACAGGGATTTTATCAGTATATTTGACAAAGTCCCACAGATCAGATTGATGAGGGACATAGAAGGACAATGGATGGTGGAGATGGATGGAAGTTTGTGTCACCAGTACAATACAATAGTTAAGTATTAATGGGACAGTCAGCATCTGGAGGGGAGTGTGTGAAGAGTGTTTGATGAGCCCCTCTGTACTCCAGGCCAGTTCATTGGTGACTTGGAGACTGATTCCAGGGTATGATGAAATGTTCGGCCAATTGTAGGAAAATGGAGGAGTGAAGAACCCCAGCATTTTGTCAACACCAGAATTCCCTCAGCTCTAAATCCTGGACCTCTATCCCTCCTCTATAACAAGATCCTTAACTTCCTCACTGGAAGACCACAGTCTGTGCTGATCGGAAAGAACATCTCCTCTGGTCTCATGATCAACGCTGGTATACCTGAAGGAAGCGTTCTTAGCCCACTGCTCTACTCTCTCTACACCCACGACTGTGTAGCAATGCTCAACTGAAATTCCATCCACAGATTTGCCGATAACAACACTATTTGGGAAGAATTTCAAATGGTGACGATGAGGCGTACAGGAGTGAGATCGATCAGCTGGTTGTGTGGTGTTGCAATAACAAACTCGTCCCGAACTTCAGGAAGACCAAGGAATTGATTGTGGTCGTCAGAAAAGCGAAGCTGCAGAAAAACACACCAGTCCTCGTCAAGGGATGAGAAGTGGAAAGGGTGAACAGTTTCACATTCCTGAGTGTCAACGTCTCTGAAGATCTACCCTGGGCCCAACATATTAATGCAATTTGAAAGAAGGCATGACAACAGCTGTATTTCACGAGGAGTTTGAGGAGACTTGTTTGTGACCAAAGACTCGAAAATTTCTACAGATGTGCCGTGGAAAGAATTCCAGCTGGTTACACCATCTCGAGTTGTATTTGTTATGCATTCTTCAATAATAAGTTTGCTTTGAACATTAAATGCTGATAATATTTGGCAGGTCATTCAGCGTCTATGGAGAGAGAAAGAGCTGATGTTTCAAGTTAATCATAAGAACTGTAAAAGAGAGTTCTGATTGGATAGCTTCCTGTTTTAGTGGAAGATATCAATCTGAGAAGGAATGGTTTTTCTCTCTCCTCATTTGTTGAGTGGTTCCAGAATTTTGTCTTTATTGTTGGGCCTTTGGGGAGAGAATGCCTGGTTGAGAATGCGAGTAATCGATGGAATTCAATGTCACTAGTATTGCAATGATGGGCCAAATGGCCCCACCCCAGTCAGCACATGTCTCACATTCCATGCGAAATGGTGACCATCCCCTCTGTGTGTACACTCCCACCACCCCCACCCCACCCCCAACTCAGCTCCAGGCGGAGATTGAGTCCCTGCATGGTCAACAGGAGGAGACCAGCACTGAGAACCAGCAGCTCAAAGTGACCAATCAGGAGATGGAGACGCGGCTGGAGGGGATCCAACAGGAGCTGCAGGAGGCTCAGGATCGGCTGGTCACCCTCCAGGAGGAAGCAGCTCACCGGGAGGAGAGAGAGAGGTGAGGGACTCCCACAAACTCCTCAGTGTGCAGATACACTGTACACACCATCATACAGTGCACACAGTGTGCACACACACCAGTGTACACACACTGCTGTACATGGCACACACAGATTGCACAGTGTCTGTACAGACTTAACACTGTTAAAATACCCCGTACACACCCCTCATGCGCTGTACATGGTGCATACACACCACACACTGAGCACAGGCATCATGGGACTTGGCGTAGTGCATACAGTGGTGCAGAGATCCACTGTACAGTGTATGCTGTCACTGTGTTTGGTCCACAGACTGTATACACACACACACACACACACACACACACACACTCACACACACACACACACACACACACACACACACACACACCTCGTTCATTCCCACCTCACTGTTTCTGACCCTCTCTCCCTCTCTGTCTGATTACAGAGAGTCAGATCATCCTGCAGACGGCGTGGGACCATGTTCTGATGAAGCTTTCCAGCAGGTAAGGTTGGTGCCGGCCACAGTATTGGGCAAAGTTCTGGGGAAGCAGGAGAAATCGGTCTTTAAGGAGACCAGGCTGATCAGAGTCCTTGAAAAGTTCATTGCCGATTGAACAACTAGATTCAATTTTTTCTTTGAGTCTCGATGAGGGGAGAGTAGTTAACGCTGTCTACAGAGATGTTATCGATATATTTGACAAAGTCCCACAGATCAGATTGATGAGGGACATAGAATGACAATGGATGGAGGAGATGGATGGAAGTTTGTGTCACCAGTATAATACAATAGTTAAGTATTAATGGGACAGTCAACATCTGGAGGGGAGTGTGGGAAGAGTGTTCGATGACCCCCTCCGTACTCCAGGCCTGTTCATCAGTGACTTGGAGTCTGATTCCTGGATGTGATGAAATGTTCGGCCAATTGTAGGAAAATGGAGGAATGATGAACCCCATCATTTTGAAACACTAGCATCCCCTCAGCTCTGAATCCTGGGCCTCTGACACTCCTCTCTAACTGGGTCCTTAACTTCCTCACTGGAAGACCACAGCTTGTGCAGATCAAAGATAACACCAGCATCCCCTCAGCTCTCAATCCTGGGCCTATATTTTGCAACAATACATAGAGGTACCAACTGGAGAAGGGACAGTATTGGATCTCATGTTAGGGAATGAGATAGGTCAGGTGACGGAGGTTTGTGTTGGGGAGCACTTCGGGTCCAGTGATCACAATACCATTAGTTTCAATATAATTATGGAGAAGGATAGATCTGGACCCAGTGATGAGATTTTTGATTGGAGAAAGGCTAACTTTGAGGAGATGCGAAAGGATTTAGAAGGAGTGGATTGGGACAATTTGTTTTATGGGAAAAATGTAATAGAGAAATGGAGGTCATTTAAAGGTGAAATTTTGAGGGTACAGAACCTTTATGTTCCTGTTAGGTCGAAAGGAAAGGTTAAAAGTTTGAGAGAGCCATGGTTTTCAAGGGATATTGGAAACTTGGTTCAGAAAAAGGGAGATATCTACAATAAATATAGGTAGCATGGAGTAAATGAGGTGCTTGAGGAATATAAAGAATGTAAAAAGAATCTTAAGAAAGAAATTAGAAAAGTTAAAAGAAGATACGAGTTTGGATGGCAAGTAAGGTGAAAATAAATCCCAAGTGTTTCTACAGTTATATTAATAGCAAAAGGATAGTGAGGGCTAAAATTGGTCTCTTAGAGAGTCAGAGCAGACAGCTATGTGTGGAGCCAAAAGAGATGGGGGAGATTCTGAACAATTTCTTTTCTTCGGTATTCACTAAGGAGAAGGATATTGAATTGTGTAAGATAAGGGAAACAGGTAAGGAAGTTCTGGAAACTATGATGATTAAAGAAGAGGAAGTACTGGCACTTTTAAGGAATATAAAAGTGGATAAGTCTCTGGGTCCTGACAGGATATTCCCTAGTACTTTGAGGGAAGTTAGTGTGGAAATAGCAGGGGCTCTGACAGAAATATTTCAAATGTCATTGGAAACGGGGATGGTGCCGGAGGATTGGCGTATTGCTCATGTTGTTCCATTGTTTAAAAAGGGTTCTAAGAGTAAACCTAGCAATTATCGGCCTGTGAGTTTGACGTCAGTCGTGGGTAAATTGATGGAAAGTATTCTTAGAGATGGTATATGTAATTATCTGGATAGACAGGGTCTGATCAGGAACAGTCAACATGGATTTGTGCGTGGAAGGTCATGTTTGACAAATCTTATTGAATTTTTGAAGAGGTTACAAGGAAAGTTGATGAGGGTAAAGCAGTGGATGTTGTCTATATGGACCTCAGTAAGGCCTATGACAAGGTTCCACATGGAAGGTTAGTCTGGAAGGTTCAATCGTTAGGTATTAATATTGAAGTAGTAAATTGGATTCAGCAGTGGCTGGATGGGAGACACCAGAGAATGGAGGTGGATAACTGTTTGTCAGATTGGAGGCCAGTGACTAGTGGTGTGCCTCAGGGATCTGTACTGGGTCCAATGTTGTTTGTCATATACATTAATGATCTGGATGATGAGGTGGTAAATTGGATGAGTAGGTAGGCAGATGATACTAAGATAGGTGGAGTTGTGGATAATGAAGTAGGTTTTCGAAGCTTGCAGAGAGATTTAGGCCAGTTAGAAGTGTGGGTTGAAAGATGGCAGATGGAGTTTAATGCTGATAAATGTGAGGTGCTACATTTTGGTAGGACTAATCAAAATAGGACATACATGGTAAATGGTAGGGCATTAAAACATGCTGTAGAACAGAGGGATCTAGGAATAATGGCGCATAGTTCCCTGAAGGTGGAATCTCATGTGGATCGGGTGGTGAAGAAAGCTTTTGGTATGCTGGCCTTTATAAATCAGAGCATTGAGTACGGGAGTTGGGATGTAATGTTGAAATTGTACAAGGCATTGGTGAGGCCAAATTTGAAGTATTGTGTACAGTTTTGGTCACCGAATTATAGGAAAGATGTCAACAAAATAGAGAGAGTACAGAGAAGATTTACTAGAATGTTACCTGGATTTCATCACCTAAGTTACAGAGAAAGGTTGAACAAGTTGGGTCTTTATTCTTTGGAACGTAGAAGGCTGAGGGGAGATTTGACAGAGGTATTTAAAATTATGAGGGGTATAGATAGAGTTGATGTGGATAGGCTTTTCCATTGAGAGTGGGAGAGATTCAAACAAGAGGACATGAGTTGAGAGTTAAAGGGCAAAAGTTTAGGGGTAACGTGAGGGGGAACTTCCTTACTCAGAGAGTGGTAGCTGTGTGGAACGAGCTTCCAGCAGAAGTGGTTGAGGCAGGTTCGATGTTGTCGTTTAAAGTTAAATTGGACAGCTATATGGACAGGAAAGGAATGGAGGGTTATGGGCTGAGTGCAGGTCGGTGGGACTAGGTGAGAGTAGGAGTTCGGCATGGACTAGAAGGGCCGAGATGGCCTGTTTCTGTACTGTAATTGTTATGTGGTTGTATGGTTATATGGCCTCTGAAACTCCTCTGCAACAAGATCCTTAATTTCTTCACTGGAAGACCACAATCTGTGCTGATTGGAAATAACGTCTCCTCTGGTCTCATGATCAACACTGACACACCTGAAGGAAGCATTCTTAGCTCATTGCTCTACTCCCTCAACACCCACGACTGTGTAGCAATGCTCAGCTTAAATTCCACCCACAGATTTGTCGATAACGACAATATTTGGGAAGAATTTCAGATGGTGACGATGAGGCGTGCAGAAGTGAGATCGATCAGCTGGTTGAGTGGTGTTGCAGCAACGACCTCACCCTCAAGTTCAGGGAGACAAAGGAATTGATCGTGGTCTTCAGGAAGGTGAAGTTGCGGAAAAACACACCAGTCCTCATCAAGGGATGAGAAGTGGAAAGGGTGAGCAGTTTCACGTTCCTGAGTATCAGCATCTCTGAAGATCTACCCTGGGCCCAACATATTGATGTAATTTGAAAGAAGGCATGACAGCAGCTGTATTTCACGAGGAGTTTGAGGAGACTTCGTTTGTGACCAAAGACTTGAAAATTTCTACAGATGTGCCGTGGAGGGGACATGACGTGATGACATGGGATTGAGATGTGTAAATCCAGCTCTTCCGTAAAAAATCAGCAAAGTACCGTTAAAACAAAGCAAAGTTAATAAATACTTTCCGAAAACTTATACTTATTTCCGAATACTTATAAAGGTCTCAAGACAATTTTACTATATGCCTCATAAACTGCAAAAGGAGAAGCCTGTTGTTGTGAAGTCGCTGCGAGATGGGAAGAAAAAAGGGCCTACTGCAGCGATGAAACCTCAGACTCAGGTTGGATCTCCTTTGGAGGAGACACGTTTTACTTCTGGCGTAGAATAAAAGGGAGCAATGGCGGCAGTAGCGGTCCCTGGGAAGAAGATGCTGGAATTGCGCATGCGCAAAGAAGTAGGCATGCGCAAATTGATAGAACTCAAACTACAAGAACCGACGGCCACTGCAAGTGAAAGTGACTCAGAGTCAGAATTGGATTCTGCAGAGAACACAGATGAAGAAGAGGAGGAAGAACTGGAAGAGACTGAAAGTAAAGGATGAGATGGTGACATAAGAGAGGCTTTATTGCAAGTAATGATTGAATTAAAAGGATTAAAAATAGAGCTTAGAGCCATGAAGATGAGGTATGATAAAGCTATGAAAAGACATGAGAAAACCGATAAGAAACTTCAAAAGTTGGAAAGAACAATGGAGCATATTAATGGCAGAGTGGAAAAAACAGAAGATGATATGCTTGTCTGGAAAATGGAAAGAAATCGACTGTTGGAAAAAGTGGACGTGTTGGAAAATTTTAGTAGACGAAATAATATCAAGAGTGTTGGTCTTAAAGAAGGTACAGAGGGAGTCAATCCAATAAAATTTTTTCAAAGATGGATCCCGGAAACTTTGCAAATGAAAGAGGGAGACCAATCAATTGAAATTGAGCAGGCACATAGAACTCTAAGACCAAAACCACAAGATGACCAATATCCACGATCAATTTTAATAAAATGTTTAAAATTTCGAGACAAAGAAAGGATTCTACAGGCAGCTGCCCAAGCTGCCAAGAATAGAAAAGGGCCATTGATGATAGAAGGGAACAAAGTATTTTCTACCCTGACATAAGTTATGAACTTTTGAAGAGAAGGAAGAAATTTAATCCTGTGAAAAAAGTCCTATGGGATCACAGTTGTCAATTTATATTGCGTTATCTTGCAACTTTGAAGATTTTTTTGGATAATGGAGAAAAAAAATTTTTTGACAATTACCGCAAAGTGGAGGAGTTTGTGCGAAATTTTTTGAAGATACAAGAACAAACCCAGGGGAGCGAGATGGATTAAAGATGAAGATTGGGTCAAGGAATAGACTTGCTGGATTTTTAAAGACGGAAGAATATATAAATATATTATTAACTATATGATAGAGGGGAAGAAAGGTTAAAGTTTGAGGAATATTAGTGGGAATAGTGACATCAATTTTTTTATATATATACAATTTTTTTTGTTACGGGGGAGCTGGAAGAAATACTGACCAATCGTTACGGTATTCATGTGTGCAAGCATGGCATTAGCCACGACCCACAAAAGGAGGGGGGTAGTGTTGTGTTTTTTTTCATTCACAACATTAGTAGGGGGTATTTTGTTATTTTTCTCTTTGTATCATATCTATCTTTTATTTCTTTCTTTTTGCCTGGATGATTGGGAGGGAAACACATAGCAACATAGTGAAGTTTAAAGAGATTCCCCAAGGAACTATGAGAGTTGAGATGCTAAGTAATGTTTTAGATTGGAGTAACTTTGTTAAGAATAATGACTAATTTATTGAATTTTTTGAGCTTTAATGTTGATGGGCTTAATGGACTGGTGAAAAGGAAAAGAATCTTAACACATATTAAGAAAATGAAGGTAGATTTAGCCTTCTTACAGGAAACGCATTTAACAGAAACAGAACATCAGAAATTAAAGAGAGATTGGGTGGGTAATGTTGTTGCAGCTTCATTTAATTCAAAAGTGAGGGGAGTAGCAATTTTGATTAATAAAACATTGCCAATTAGAATACAAAATGTAATAACCGATTCTGCAGGGAGATATGTGATTATACACTGTCAACTTTTTTCTGAATTATGGACTCTCATGAATATTTATGCACCATATGAAAATGATGCAAAATTCATACAAGAAGCTTTTTTGAATTTGGCTGATGCACATGAAAAAATATTAATAGGAGGAGACTTTAATTTTTGCCTAGACCCAGTCTTAGATAGATCAACTAAGGCTGTCACAAAATTGAAGGTAGTAAAACTAACTTTATCATTGATGAAAGATTTAAATTTGATTGATATATGCAGAAGAATTAATCCCAAAGAAAGAGACTATTCGTTCTATTCTGATAGACACAAAACTTACTCAAGGATAGATTTTTTCCTATTATCAATGAATATTCAACACAGAGTGAAAAATATGGAATATAAAGCAAGACTATTGTCAGATCATTCTCCTTTATTAATGACAATAATAATCACTGATAAGGAAGAAGTGACTTATAGATGGAGATTTAATTCAACATTATTAAAACATCAAGATTTTTGTGATTTTATGAAAAAACAGATCCAATTTTTTTGGATAGAAACTCTCATTCAGTGGATGATAAATTTATACTATGGGATGCGATGAAAGCATATTTGAGGGGTCAGATAATAAGTTATACAACTAAAATTAGGAAAGAATATATGGCAGAACTAGATCAATTGGAAAAAGAGATTACAAAAAAATAGAAAAAGAATCTCAAAGGCATATGACAGAAGAAAAATGAAGACAACTTGTCAATAAGAAGTTACAATATAATACGCTTCAGACATATAGAATGGAAAAAGCAATCATGAAAACTAAGCAAAGGTATTATGAGTTAGGTGAGAGAGCACACAACTTTCTTGCTTGGTAGTTGAAAACAGAACAAGCTTCCAAAATGATAAATGCAATTAGAACAAGTGCAAATAGAATTACTTATAAACCTTTAGAAATTAATGAAACCTTCAAAAGTTTCTATTCTAAACTATATCAATCAGAATCACAAAATGATGTTAATGAGATAGAAAGGTTTTTATCACAAGTAACTCTTCCAAAATTGAATTTGGGAGAACAGAAGGGATTAGATATGCCTTTTACATTAAAAGAGGTTTAAGAAGCTTTAGGATCACTCCAAAGTAATAAATCTCCAGGAGAGGATGGTTTTCCACCTGAATTTTATAAAAAGTTTAAAGATTTATTATTTCCTCCTTTTATGGAGCTAATACGTCAAGCGGAAAAAATACATAAACTCCCAGAATCTTTTTCAACAGCGATTGTAATAGTATTGCCAAAAAAAGATAGAGATCCTTTAAAACCAGCATCATATAGGCCTATTTCTTTGTTGAACACAGATTATAAAATAATAGCAAAAACTTTATCGAATAGATTATCTAAAGATTTACCAAAGTTAATACATATGGATCAAACAGGATTTATTAAAAATAGACAATTGGCAGATAATGTAACTCGGCTACTCAGTATAATTCATTTGGCACAAAAAAGGGAGGAAATGAGTATAGTAGTAGCCTTGGATGCAGAAAAAGCATTTGATAGTTTGGAATGGGATTTTTTATTTAAAGTATTAGAAAAATATGGGTTAGGAACACCTTTTATAAATTGGATTAAAACTTTAAATACTAACGCTAATGCTAAAGTAGTGACAAATAGTCAAATTTCAACACCATTCCAGTTAAAAAGGTCAACTAGACATGGTTGTCCATTATCACCTGCTTTATTTGTACTGGCGATAGAGCCATTAGCAGAACTAATCAGAATTGATCCAGATATTATGGGTTTCAGAGTTAATCAGGAAGAATATAAAATTAATCTTTTTGCCGATGATGTTTTGATCTATTTAACAAACCCACAACATTCGTTACATAAATTATCTTCTAGATGGATGAATATGGGAAAGTATCAGGGTATAAAATAAATTGGGATAAAAGTGAAATTTTACCTCTTACTAAAGGAGACTATAGCCAATGTTGATTAGCAACCCAATTTAGATGGCCGGTAAATGGTATAAAGTATTTAGGTATAAGACTTGATAATGATGTAAAGAATTTATATAAATCTAATTATTTATCACTATTGAAAAAAATTCAAGAAGATCTTGACAAATGGTTGATACTACCAATAACATTAGTGGGTAGAGTCAATGCTGTAAAAATGAATGTATTTCCTAGATTACAGTATTTGTTTCAAACATTACCAATACAATTGCCACAGAAATTTTTTCAACAGTTAAATAAATGTGTGAGAAAATTTCTTTGGAAAGGTAAGATGTCAAGAATATCATTGGAAAAATTGACATGGAAATTTGAGTTAGGAGGGTTACAACTTCCAAACTTTAAAAACTATTATAAAGCAAATCAACTTAGATTTATTGCATCTTTCTTTGACGATCGAAAACCGGCATGGATTAGAATAGAATTAGATAAGATAGGAGAAAATACACCCAAAGATTTTATATATTAATGGGAATCAAAATGGATACGGGAAAAGAAAGAATCTCCTATATTAAAACATTTGATTGATCTATGGAATAAGATAAACATTGATAATGAAATAAAGAAATCTTTATTAGCAAGGAGACCTTTGTTCCAAAACAGACTTATTCCTTTTACAACTTTTGTATAATTGGTACCAAAAAGGGATTAGATCTATAGGAGAACGTTATGAACGAGATATATTGATGTCATTTGAACAACTAAAGAATAAACATAAAATATCAAATAACACTTTCTTTTGTTACCTTCAATTAAGGGTTTATTTAAAAGGCAAACTGGGTCAAACAATGTTTTTGCCAAAACCCAATGAAATTGAAATTTTAATTCAAAAAGGAAAAATTTAAAAAATTATTTCTTGTATGTATAATTTGATTCAAAAACAGACAATTAAACAAAGAATCCACAAGTCAAAACAAAAATGGGAAATGGATCTGAATATTATTATTGATGAAACAAATTGGTCAAGACTGTGTCTTGACAGTATGACAAATACAATAAACATTTGACTTAGGTTAGTACAATGTAATTTTTTACACCAATTATATATTACACTGCAAAAAATAAATAGATTAAATTCAAACTTATCTGATCAATGTTTTCGATATAATCAAGAAATTGGTACTTTCTTACATTCTACTTGGTCTTGTTCTAAAATTCAACCTTTTTGGATAAATTTAAGTCTTATTGGAACAAATTACTGGAACTCAACTTCCACATAACCCCGTATTATTTCTATTAGGTGATATTGAAGGGATAAAACTGAAACTTAAACTGAATAAATATCAGAAAGAATTCATAAAAATTGCATTGGCAGTAGCCAAGAAGGCTATAGCAGTTACTTGGAAATCGGATTCATATTTAAGTATGAATTGTTGGAACAATGAATGTCTAGTTCTATTCCACTCGAAAAAATTACTTATAATTTAGGAGATAAATATGATACATTTTTGAATATTTGGCGCCCTTATTTACAAAAGATAGGATGGCATATTTAGTTGCTCCGATGATAAAGATATTGGTCCCTTGGGGAAAGTAATAAATAAATATACTGAATTTATTTTGAATTCCATGGAGCATGTGGAAACATGCTCAATATCCAGGCAGTTCTTCTTTCTTCTCTTTTTTCTTTTTTTTTTCAGGTAGGGGTATATATCGGGGGGAAGGGTTAAGGGGAGGGGGGAGGGTAGACATTATTTTTCCATGTAATCACTTCAGAAACTCAATAAAAATTATATTACAAAAAACGATGTGCCGTGGAAAGCTTTCCAGCTAGTTGCAACATCTCGAGTTGTATTTGGTATGCATTCTTCGATAATAAGTTTGCTTTGAACTTTAAATGCTGAAAATATTTGGCAGGTCATTCAGCATCTGTGGAGGGAGAAAGAGCTGATGTATCAAATCAATCACAAGAACTGTAAAAGAGAGTTCTGATGAAATAGCTTCCTGTTTTAGTGGAAGTTATTGATCTGAGAGGGAATGGATTTTCTTTCTTCTCATCTGTTGAGTGTTTCCAGAATTTTGTCTTTATTGCTCGGCCGTTGGGGAGAGAATGCCTGGTTGAGAATGCGAGTAATCGATGGAATTCAATGTCACTAGTATTGCAATGATGGGCCAAATGGCCCCACCCCAGTCAGCACATGTCTCACATTCCATGTGAAATGGTGATCATCCCTTCTGTGTGTACACTCCCACCACCCCCACCCCACCCCCAACTCAGCTCCAGGCGGAGATCGAGTCCCTGCGCGGTCAACAGGAGGAGACCAGTGCTGAGAACCAGCAGCTCAAAGTGACCAATCAGGAGATGGAGACACGGCTGGAGGGGATCCAACGGGAGCTGCAGGAGGCTCAGGATCGGCTGGTCACCCTCCAGGAGGAAGCAGCTCATCGGGAGGAGAGAGAGAGGTGAGGGACCCCCACAAACTCCTCAGTGTGTAGATACACTGTGCACACCATCATACAGTGCACACAGTGTGCACACACACCAGTGTACACACACTGCTGTACATGGCACACACAGATTGCACAGTGTCTATACAGACTTAACACTGTTAAAATACCCTGTACACACCCCTCATACGCTGTCATCATCATCATCAGGTGCCGTGCCCAGATTGAGCTTTGACTGCCATAGCCCACACACTCCTGTTTCAGGTCAAGTGGATCAATTCATTTGTATTCATTTCCAGTTCTCTGGCTGCTGTTTCCATCATCATTTGTCTTTGTCTTCCTCTTGCTTTCTTCCCTTCAATCTTTCCCATAATTACCGTGCATTCTAACTCCTCGTTCCTAATCACATGTCTAATGAAGTTACGTTGCCTTTTCATAATCTCATACATTATCTCTCTTTTTGTGTTTGCTCTGTTCATGACATCCTCGTTAGATACTCGTTTCGTCCATGATACTCTTTTCATCCTCCTCAAAAACCACATCTCTGCTGCTTCAATTCGTTTCCTCATGTTACTAGATATTGTCCAACATTCTGATCCATATAACATAACTGGATAAATGTATGTAAGGGGGTTTCGACTTTTATGTTACTGCGGAGGCTAATTAAAATGGCATCTTTGTTATGTTAATCTGGGGAATGCGGCTTTGTTGTGTTAAACGCTGAGAAAGTTTGCACTAGCAGCTTGTTTTGGTTTAGAGGGTGATAAGAAATACGTTATTAACCAATTGGGATAGTTGTTATGGTTTTGGTGTATTTGAAGATACTGTCTGCGCGGGGTTTGGGGGCAGAAGGCGGGAGAGCGAGACAGAGGATGGACCAGGTGCTGTGAGTCCGTTAACGGGGTCAGACCCCGAGCGGGACGTTCGGCGAGGAGACGGAGACGGACTCGTGTGGAGCGTCTGGTCGACCACCATTGTTGGTCCCAGGCGGCCGGTCGAGGTGGTCCGAGGGGGTCGCAGGGTGAAGAAGAAGGTCCTTGAGCTCCAACGGGTTTTTTTGTGCACGAAGAGATTGAACTTTGATAAGTGTGGCGCCTTTTATTTTCCTTTTATATTTTATTCTCTTTTAATTATATAGTTCCAGTAATATCTATAAACCGTAAATCATTTAATCATATCTGGTGTATTGTCTGTTATTTGGGTGGGGTGGGGTACCTCACACAGCATCCACACAAACGAATTATCCAGTTTGGCGGGGCCGAGGCTGTTTCCCTAGACAACAGCGAGCCGAGCGACCCTGAGGGTGGCCAAGGGGGCTACATTGTGGGGGCTTTGTCCAGGGTGCTTGAGTCTGCTGGTATGCTGTGTGGGTGCCCTGTTTAAACCTGTAATGTGTGTCTCTGTGGGTTATTTGCTGTTGATTGCTGTAGGCATGGTGGGTGAGGTCTTTGTTCGAGTTCAGGCTGGCATTGACGAGTTGGAGGTGGCACTAGGGGCTGTCCATGCGGTTGGGAGAGAGAGGAAAGAATGGTCTGATTTGGAGGTAGAGTCTGCGAATAAATGTTCTAGCTCTGGCAGGCTCCGCCTGGCACTTGGGATAGTGTCCACCCCAAGAGGGGAGGAGACTAGCGAGACGTGGGCGGAGCAGATCTCTCAGTTGTTAGATGAGTGGCAGTGCTCGGTTGAGGGAGAGCGACAGGGATTGGTTGAAAGTTTGAGTAGGCGGGCTGGTGACGGTGTTAGAGCTGTCAGGTTCACTTACACCGTAGTGACAGCTGTCAGTTATTTGAAAGAGGGGGGAAAGTTTTCAGTGTGTCTTCTCTGGCGAGGAGGGCGGCTAAATTGCTTGCAGTGCCAGGGGGATCATTTCAGGGGATCAGTTGTTCAGCTGATCAGAGAGGTGTCGGGAAACTTAGTGGAGGCCCAGTGGGGGGAGCGGCTTGAGGTCTCTGGGGAAACACGTTCCCAGCAATGTACCAATGAACTTCCGAAAGGAGAAGCTTAGAGGGGCCACGCCCCAGGGTGTCGCTATGGATAGAGGGAAGCGATGCTAAAGCTATCCTCGACCCCGGGGCACAGATCAAGTTGTTGGACAGTTCGTTTTACAACCGGTGTCTGAAGCATTTACCCTTGACAACCGCAAGGGCACCGGAGATTTGGGGTACTAGTGGCATTAGTTATCCAGAAGACAATGATTGGTTAATGTCCCTGGAGTTCATGGAGGTATTGTCTGGGCACCCAGTGTGTCGAGTTGCTTCTGAGGACGTGTGTAGAGGCCCTGAGCCGGTACCGAATTTAAACGAGACCCTAAGAGTAGCTGAGGGTGAGACCCTCTTAGTAGATGCTCCGAACCACCACGAGGGAGGGGAGTTGACCGCTGAAGACACCTCAGTGAGAGAGAGGTCGCGGCAACTGGACCCTGGCGGCGTGGAAGATGAAGGCAGCGTGTGTGTGGATTATGCGATGTGGTTTAATGTGCTGCATCTGAGGGGTGGATGTTGCCAGATCCTGAGGGGTGCGGCTGTTGAGCTGAAGATGGCCTTTACTAGTTCCCTAGGATTCTTCGGATCCGAAAAGATACCCAAGGGCATATCCGGAGCCCCTGCATCCTTCCCGTGGGGCATGAGGAAGACCATGGGGGAAGTGAAGGAGTGTGGAGTTTTGACGTATGTGGATGACCGCCTAGAGCTTGGATTCGCCTGGGGGGACTATGAGGCGAGGCGAGTGGCTGAGCCCGGGCGACCGAAGTGAAGTGTCAAATGTGGAGGAGTTTTTGGCCGGAGGAGTTTGGTGCAATGTGAGAAAAATGACCTGACATACCAGTTGAACTTCCTGGTGTTGGGACAGACGGTGGTGGACCGGGGGATGGAAACCCAGGACGTCAACCTGAATGAGACACGGGGAAGAGAGGGGATTTGCACCGCACTGCGGTCATGTACTGATGAATTAATCCAGCGAGAAGAAACAATGACCCGCCTTCGAAGGGATCAGCAGAAACTCAAGACGTCGATTCAGAACAGATTGGAAGACTTGCAAGTTGGGGAAGATCAAGGAAGTGTTCCGACTAAGGTCAACAGAAAACCGAGAGCCCAGGGAGGGGAGTTTGACTACACTCCCGAGGAGGTAAAGAAATGGAGGACAGATCTCGGAAAAGGGTGGCGGGCACTTGAAAGGAACCTGAAGGTGACTATCGCGAGTTTAAATGAAGTGGAAAAACTGAAAGTTGACCTGGAGGACGTCCTCAGGAAGAAACAACCGGAGGCTGAATATTCTTTAACTGCTGCTTGTCAGGTCAGGGTGGAAGAAGCTGGTGGGGTAACTGTGTCCCAGATTGAGATGGCCAGAAACCCTGAGTCAGAACTGCGGAGGCTGTGGCGAGAGTTGAAGGAGTCCCTGAAGAAGCTGACGTCTCGACTGCAGGAGGCTGAGGGGGTAGCCCCGGCTAAATGTTTCAGTTTGGAGAAACTTAAACAGCAGCTACCGATCAAGGGAATGAGGAAGAATACGGATTCGAAGGATGATTGATGCGCTGCACATGTGGTACATGCTGCCTTTCGCTAACTTCCCCGTGATTGAGGAAGAGACCTTTGGCCCTTCTCCCACTGAGTCAGGTGTAGTGGGGAGGGCTAGCTGTGGGCAGTCTGAGTTACGGCAGGACCAGGAAGGAGGAGGGGAGGGGCCCCTGACACGGGACAGGGGGCTCCGAGCTGTAGTGGTGGCCTGAGTGAGAGAGGAGTTGGCATCCCTAGTAGTGTCTGAGCCTTTTGGGTTTAGGTGAGGGGGTACGGAGGTCTCGGAGGGTGAAGAAGCTCCCAGATAGGTAGGCCTATTTAGCGCCCGTGGGACGGGAGTAAGGTCAACTGTTCGGGGAGCACTGTCACTGTGTGTATCTGTGTATGTGTGTGTTGTGTGTCTGTAGGACTGGGTGGCGAGTTATTTAGAAGTCATGAGGACATGACTTTATTTGGTGGGGGGAGAGTGTAAAGGGGTTTCGACTTTTATGTTACTGCGGAGGCTAATTAAAATGGCGTCTTTGTTATGTTAATCTGGGGAATGCGGCTTTGTTGTGTTAAACGTTGAGAAAGTTTGCACCAACAGCTTATTTTGGTTTAGAGGGTGATAAGAAATACGTTATTAACCAATTGGGATAGTTGTTATGGTTTTGGTGTATTTGAAGATACTGTATGCGCGGGGTTTGGGGGCAGAAGGCGGGAGAGAGAGACAGAGGATGGACCAGGTGCTGTGAGTCCCTAACGGGGTCGGACCCCGAGCGGGACGTTCGGCGAGGAGACGGAGACGGATTCGTGTGGAGCGTCTGGTCGACCACCGTTATTGGTCCCAGGCGGCCGGTCGAGGTGGTCCGAGGGGGTCGCAGGGTGAAGAAGAAGGTCCGTGAGCTCCAACGGGGTTTTTTTGTGCACGAAGAGATTGAACTTTGATAAGTGTGGCGCCTTTTATTTTCCTTTTATATTTTATTCTCTTTTAATTATATAGTTCCAGTAATATCTATAAACTGTAAATCATTTAATTGCATCTGGTGTATTGTCTGTTATTTGGGCGGGGTGGGGTACCTCACACAGCATCCACACAAACGAATTATCCAGTTTGGCGGGGCCGAGGCTGTTTCCCTAGACGACAGCGAGCCGAGCGACCCTGAGGGTGGCCAAGGGGGCTACATGTAATATTTCAGTACTCTGAGGCGGGTTGTCATGCCTAGTTTAGTGTTCGTCAGTATACTCTTCATTCTCGTAAAGGTGTCTTTTGCCATCCCTATTCTTCTTTTGATGTCCATGTCGCACCTGCCATCTGATGTCACCCAGCTTCCTAAGTAGCAAAAGTTCTGTACTTGTTTTATGTCTTCCCTGTTTATTCTCAGCCTGAAGATAGGATTCTCCTTCATTTTGAATATCGCCATACATTGTCTTTTTGCAATTGATAGACCTATTTTGCATTTTCTACAACAACTATATCAATTAAGTTTTGTAGTTCTTCCTCCATACTTGCAATTAACACAGTGTCATCCACATATCTAAAATTATTGATGTTTTCACCACCAACTTTGATTCCCAAGA
Source organism: Mobula hypostoma (assembly GCF_963921235.1). NCBI lineage: Eukaryota > Metazoa > Chordata > Chondrichthyes > Myliobatiformes > Myliobatidae > Mobula > Mobula hypostoma. The sequence continues at coordinate 135,877 of NW_026948108.1, read as the reverse complement.
TGTCTCTTAGTTTTTCTAATATTGTTTTACTGTACACATTAAACAAATCAGCGGAGAAAACACACCCTTGTCTAATGCCTCTCTTGATTTTCGTAAACTGACTCACTTCTCCATCTATTCTTACAGCGGTAGTTTGTTCCCAGTACAGATTTCTGATTAGGCGGAGGTCTTTTGAATCTAGATCTAGAGTTTCCTGTAATATTTCAAATAACTTATTGTGCTTCACTTTACCAAATGCTTTTGTGTAGTTGATAAAACAAACAAATCTTTTTGCATTTGAATAGCTGGTTCTGATGGTGTCCTTAACATCAATATCACGTTTCTTGTACCTTTGTCTTTCACAAAACCACATTGTTCTTTACACATTTCAGCTTGTTTCTTACTTTTAGCTCTTGTCATCAAAGTTCTTAGAAGTATCTTGGTGATATGACTCATTAAACTTATGGTCCTATGTAATTCACATTCTATTGCTCCAGATTTCTTAGGAAGAATGATAAATACTGATTCATATGCTGTATATGGTGCATACACACCACATACTGAGCACAGGCATCATGGGACTTGGCGTGGTGCGTACAGGCTTAACACTGTGCAGAGAGCCACCGTACAGTGTGTGCTGTCACTCTTTATGGTCCACAGAATGTACACACACACACACACTTTGTTCATCATATGCACAGCCAGCACTGTACACACACTCTAAACACAAGCAGTAAAATATAACAGTTAATAGTAAATACAGTTTGTGGCCCACCTCACTGTTTCTGACCCTCTCTCCCTCTCTGTCTGATTACAGAGAGTCAGATCATCCTGCAGATGGCGTGGGACCATGTTCTGATGAAGCTTTCCAGCAGGTAAGGTTGGTGCCGGCCACAGTATTGGGCAAAGTTCTGGGGAAGCAGGAGAAATCGGTCTTTAAGGAGACCAGGCTGATCAGAGGCCTTGAAAAGTTCATTGCCGATTGAACAACTAGATTCAATTTTTTCCTTGAGTCTCGATGAGGGGAGAGTAGTTGATGTTGTCTACAGGGATTTTATCAGTATATTTGACAAAGTCCCACAGATCAGATTGATGAGGGACATAGAAGGACAATGGATGGAAGTTTGTGTCACCAGTACAATACAATAGTTAAGTATTAATGGGACAGTCAGCATCTGGAGGGGAGTGTGTGAAGAGTGTTCGATGAGGCCCTCCGTACTCCAGGCCAGTTCATCGGTGACTTGGAGTTGATTCCTGGGTATGATGAAATGTTCGGCCAATTGTAGGAAAATGCAGGAGTGATGAACCCCATCATTTTGAAACACTAGCATCCCCTCAGCTCTGAATCCTGGGCCTCTGAACCTCCTCTGCAACAAGATCCTTAGTTTCCTCACTGGAAGACCAAAGTCCATGCTGATCTGAAATAACATCTCCTCTGGTCTCATGATCAACACTGGCACACCTCAAGGAAGCATTCTTAGCCCAGTGCTCTACTCTCTCTACACCCACGACTGCGTAGCAATGCTCAGCTTCCTGTTTTAGTGGAAGTAATCGATCTGAGAAGGAATGGTTTTTCTCTCTCCTCATCTGTTGAGTGTTTCCAGAATTTTGTCTTTATTGCTGGGCCTTTGGGGAGAGAAAGCCAGGTTGAGAATGCGAGTAATCAATGGGATTCAATGTCACTAGTATGGCAATGATGGGCCAAATGGCCCCACCCTAGTCAGCACATGTCTCACATTCCATGCGAAATGGTTACAATCCCCTCTGTGTGTACACTCCCACCACCCCCACCCCACCCCCAACTCAGCTCCAGGCGGAGATCGAGTCCCTGCGCGGTCAACAGGAGGAGACCAGCGCTGAGAACCAGCAGCTCAAAGTGACCAATCAGGAGATGGAGACGCGGCTGGAGGGGATCCAACAGGAGCTGCAGGAGGCTCAGGATCGGCTGGTCACCCTCCAGGAGGAAGCAGCTCACCAGGAGGAGAAGGAAGGGTGAGGGACCCCCACAAACTCCTCAGTGCGCAGATACACTGTACACACCATCATACAGTGCACACAGTGTGCACACACACCAGTGTACATACACTGCTGTACATGGCACACACAGATTGCACAGTGTCTATACAGACTTAACACTGTTAAAATACCCTGTACACACCCCTCATACGCTGTACATGGTGCATACACACCACACACTGAGCACAGGCATCATGGGACTTGGCGTAGTGCATACAGTGGTGCAGAGATCCACTGTACAGTGTATGCTGTCACTGTGTTTGGTCCACAGACTGTACACACACACACACACACACACACACACACACACCCCTTTCATTCCCACCTCACTGTCTCTGACCCTCTCTCCCTCTCTGTCTGATTACAGAGAGTCTGATCATCTTGCAGGCGGCGTGGGACCATGTTCTGATGAAGCTTTCCAGCAGGTAAGATCGGTGCCGGCCACGGTATTGGGCAAAGTTCTGGGGAAGCAGGAGAAATCGGTCTTTAAGGAGACCAGGCTGATCAGAGGCCTTGAAATGGTCATTGCGACTGAACAACTAGATTCAATTTTTCATTTGAGTCTTGATAAGGGGAGAGTAGTTACTGTTGTCTACAGGAATTTTATCAGTATATTTGACAAAGTCCCACAGATCAGATTGATGAGGGACATAGAAGGACAATGGATGGAGGAGATGGATGGAAGTTTGTGTCACCAGTACAATACGATAGTTAAGTGTTAATGGGACAGTCAGCATCTGGAGGGGAGTGTGTGAAGAGTGTTCATTGAGCCCCTCCGTACTCCAGGCCAGTTCATCAGTGACTTGGAGTCTGATTCTAGGTTATGATGAAATGTTCGGCCAATTGTAGGAAAATGGATGAGTGATGAACCCCATCATTTTTAAACACTAGCATCCCCTCAGCTCTGAATCCTAGGCCTCTGACCCTCTACTGTATCTGGGTCCTTAACTTCCTCACTGGAAGACCACAGTCTGTGCAGATTGAAGATAACACCAGCATCCCCTCAGCTCTAAATCCTGGGCATCTGAACCTCCTCTGCAACAAGGTCCTTAGTTTCCTCAAGGAAAGACCACAGTCTGTGCAGATCGAAGATAACACCAGCATCCCATCAGCTCTAAATCCTGGGCATCTGAAACTCCTCTGCAACAAGATCCTTAGTTTCCTCACTGGAAGACCACAGTCTGTGCTAATCAGAAATAACATCTTCTCTGGTCTCATGATCAACACTGGCACACCTCAAGGAAGCATAATTAGCCCAGTGCTCTACTTTCTCTACACCCAAGACTGTGTAGCAATGCTCAGCTCAAATTCCATCCACAGATTTGCCGATAACAACACTATTTGGGAAGAATTTCAGATGGTGACGATGAGGCGTATAAGAGTGAGATCAATCAGCTGGTTGAGTGGTGTTTCAGCAACAAACTAGTCCTCAACTTCAGGAAGTCCAAGCAATTGATTGTGGTCTTCAGAAAGGTGAAGTTGTTGAAAAACACACCAGTCCTCATCGAGGGATCAGAAGTGGAAAAGGTGAACAGTTTACATTCCTGAGTGTCAACATCTCTGAAGATCTACCCTGGGTCTGAAATATTGATGCAATTTGAAAGAAGGCATGCCAGCAGCTGTATTTTATGAGGAGTTTGAGGAGACTTGGTTTGTGACCAAAGGCTTGAAAATTTCTACAGATATGGCATGGAAAGCACCCCAGCTGGTTACACCATCTCGACATTATATCTGGTATGCATTCTTCGATAATAAGTTTGCTTTGAACTTTACATGCTGAAAATATTTGACAGGTCATTCAGCATCTGTGGAGGGGAAAAGAGATGATGTTTCAAGTTAATCATAAGAACTGTAAAAGTGAGTTCTGATTGGATAGCTTCCTTTTTTAGTGGGAGTTATCTCTCTGAGAAGGAATGGTTTTTCTCTCCTCTCGTCTGCTGAGTGTTTCCAGAATTTTGTCTTTATTGCTGGGCCATTGGGGAGAGAAGGCAAGTTTGAGAATGCGAGTAGTCAATCGTATTCTATGTCACGAGTATGGCAGTGATAGGCCAAATGGCCCCACCCCAGTCAGCACATGTCCCACATTCCATGCGAAATGGTGACCATCCCCTCTGTGTGTACACTCCCACCACCCCCACCCCACCCCCAACTCAGCTCCAGGCGGAGATCGAGTCCCTGCGCGGTCAACAGGAGGAGACCAGCGCTGAGAACCAGCAGCTCAAAGTGACCAATCAGGAGATGGAGACACGGCTGGAGGGGATCCAACGGGAGCTGCAGGAGGCTCAGGATCGGCTGGTCACCCTCCAGGAGGAAGCAGCTCACCGGGAGGAGAAAGAAGGGTGAGGGACTCCTTGGAAAAGTTGTCACATGGTATACTTTCTTGCCAGTTTTTCCCAATCCTGCTGTGCCCAAATTTTCCTCCAGGGATTGATGGACAAACTATTCTCTGCTTTCTGATCAACTCTCTTGACTGACAGAGTAACACATTTTTAATTTCACTCCCTGTTCCAATTCCGACTTTATGATCCATTCCCCCCTCTCTTGCCAAAATGAGGCCATTATCATGTTGAGAAACAACACCTCATATTCCATCTGGGATGCATCCAACCTGGTAGTGTGAACATTGATTTCTCTAAGATCCAGATACTTCTCCCCACTCCTTCCATCTCCCTTCATCCATTCCTCATTCTGATCCCCTGTCACCCTGTCTCTTCTCCTTACTGCCCATCGCCTCCATTGGGTACCTCTCCTCATCCCTTTCTCCCATGGTTCAATCTCTTCTTCTTCAACCTTGTACCTTTTGACCTATCTCCTCCCAGCTTCTTACTTCATCACATCTTTCCCCTCATCTGCTCTCTGCTATCACCTGCTAGCATATACTCCTTCCCATCCCCCACCTTTTTATTCTGGTGTCTTCCCCTACCTTTCCAGGCCTTGAAAGGGTCTGGATTTGAAATGTCGACTGTCTATTTCCCTGTCTGTCCTGCTGAGTTCCTCCAGCATTTTGTGCGATTCCCAGAATAACCTTCACTCCTGTTGTGTTGGATTTCTGTTTCCCCTCGGTTTTTGGCCTCGTGATCTTTCCAGGTGAATCACAATGTCTCCATACTCTCCTGTGGGGGCGGAGCTCCCTCTGATCATGTGATCACCCTCCCAGCCAAAACATGGCCACCATCATCACTGGTCATCGTACACTCACGGCCATTGAGTTATCCTGTCCTCCCTCTGTCACCTCTGCTCTGCAGGCTCCAGAGAACTCGTTCCATTCGACGCCGAGCCGTTCCCGACAAACGGGACACGCCGGGAGAGGAGTCTGGACTGAGGGTCGAGGGTCAGGACGTGACCCCAGAAGCAGGTGGAGATGTGGCCCATGAGGAGACAGAGGCTGCCTCAGCAAGAGATGAGGCAGCGGAGAAAATTGAAGAGGTAGCTGATCCCCTGAGTCAGACCCCTGGTCAGACCCTGTCGGGACTTGCTTCCATGGTGTTGTTCCCAGTGAGACACTGTGATCAGATCACAAATCAGAGAGAGGGCATCTCAGCTGTAATACAACGGTCCCCATTGGGAACACAGCCACCAGACTTGAAGATAGTTGGAGTTGGGCAACTCAAAGTCAAACTTACACATCAGCCATTTGCCCCTTAGGTTGAGTGAGAGCAGAACCAGAGTTCGTAGGTTAGGGGTGAAAAGTGAATTGTTTCAGAGGAAGATGAGGGGGAAACTCCTCACTCAGAGGGAGGTGAGTGTGTGGAACGAGCTGCCAGAGGAAGTGTAGGATGCTGGTTTGATTACAACACTTACCTGAAATTTGGATAGGTACGTGGATGGGAGGGGTACGAGAGATACCATCCTGGGGTGTGTAGATGGGACGCGGTAGAAGATTAGGTCGGCATGAACTAGATGGTCTGAAGGGCCTGTTTATGTGATGTAGTGGTCTTTGACTCTATGAATCTGAAGTCGAGTTGATTACCATCTGCACAAGTCCCTGTGTGCTCAGATGCAATGAAAAACTTACCTTCTGCAGCATCACAGACACAGAGCGTCAGAGACACGACATTTAAAAGATTAACATCAGTTAGACATAAATTATACAAAATTGTACAAGAAAGAGCACAATTAGAACAACAGCCTCTTACATTCGTGTACTTTAGAACTGTTGCTCCAGACCGTGATGGGACCAGTCAGGACACTTTCAACAGGACCTGTAGAAGTTTGTTAGAGTGTTCAGTGACCAGACAAATCTCCTTAAAATTCATAAACTTCAAAGTGATTATGAACAGAAAGAGAAGGAAAAATCGAGATAGGAAAGAAAAGAGAGAGAGACAGAGAGAGAGAGAGAGAGAGAGACAGTGGGGGGAATGAAGTCATAGGTCAGGAGAGGGATAAAATGGAGAGGAGGGAGAGGAGGAGAGAGAGATCAATTTGGAAGGAGAGTGGCAGGTGGTGGTGGTAGTTTCAGGTAACGTTCTTGTTCTGATTTGTCTTTTTAATGTGTGTCCCCTGGACCTGCAGTTTCAGGCGGAGATGATTGTCATTCTGTGTTCTCTCTCACTCCAGCTCCAGGCAGAGATCGAGTCCCTGCGCGGTCAACAGGAGGAGACCAGCGCTGAGAACCAGCAGCTCAAAGTGACCAATCAGGAGATGGAGATGCAGCTGGAGGGGATCCAACGGGAGCTGCAGGAGGGTCAGGATCGGCTGGTCACCCTCCAGGAGGAAGCAGCTCACCGGGAGGAGAAGGAAGGGTGAGGGACTCCTTGGAAGAGTTGTCACATGGTATACTTTCTTACCAGTTTTTCCCAATCTGGCTGTGCCCAACTTTTCCCTTAGGGATTGATGGACATATTCCCTGCTTTCTGATATACTGTCTTGAATGACAGAGTAAGCCGTTTTTAATTTCACTCCCTGTTCCAATTCCGACTTCATGATCCATTCCCCCCTCTCCTGCCAAAATGAGGCTATTATCATATTGAGAAGCAACACCTCATATTCCATCTGGGTAGCATCCAACCTGGTGGTGTGAACATCGATTTCTCTAAGATCCAGTTACTCCTACCCCCTCCTTCCATCTCCCTTCATCCATTCCTCATTCTGATCCCCTGTCACCCTGTCTCTTTTCCTCACTGCCCATCGCTTCCATTGGGTACCTCTCCTCCATCCCTTTCTCCCATGGTTCATTCTCCTCTTTTATCAGATCACTTCTTCTTCAACCTTGTACCTTTTGACCTGACAGCTCCCAGCCTCTCACTTCATCACATCTTTCCCCTTATCTGCTCTCTGCTATCACCTGCTAGCATATACTCCTTCTCATCCCCCACCTTTTTATTCTGGTGTCTCCCCCTACCTTTCCAGGCCTTGAAAGGGTCTGGATTTGAAATGTCGACTGTCTATTCCCCTGTCTGTCCTGCTGAGTTCCTCCAGAATTTTGTGTGTTTCCCAGAATAACCTTCACTCCTGTTGTGTTGGATTTCTGTTTCCTCTTGGTTTTTGGCCTCGTGATCTTTCCAGGTGAATCACAATGTCTCCATACTCTCCTGTGGGGGCGGAGCTCCCTCTGATCATGTGATCACCCTTCCTGCCAATAGATAACCAGCAGCATCACTGGTCATCGTACACTCACGGCCATTGAGTTATCCTGTCCTCCCTCTGTCACCTCTGCTCTGCAGGCTCCAGAGAACTCGTTCCATTCGACGCCGAGCCGTTCCCGACAAACCGGACACGCCGGGAGAGGAGTCTGGACTGAGGGTCGAGGGTCAGGACGTGTCCCCAGAAGCAGGTGGAGATGTGGCCCATGAGGAGACGGAGGCTGCCTCATCAAGAGATGAGGCAGCGGAGAAAATTGAAGAGGTAGCTGATCCCCTGAGTCAGACCCCTGGTCAGACCCTGTCGGGACTTGCTTCCATGGTGTTGTTCCCAGTGAGACACTGTGATCAGATCACAAGTCAGAGACAGGGCATCTCAGCTGTAATACAACGGTCCCCATTGGGAACACAGCCACCAGACTTGAAGATAATTGGAGTTGGGCAACTCAAAGTCAAACTTACACATCAGCCATTTGCCCCTTAGATTGAGTGAGAGCAGAACCAGAATTCGTAGGTTAAGGGTGAAAAGTGAATTGTTTCAGAGGAAGATGAGGGGGAAACTCCTCACTCAGAGGGAGGTGAGTGTGTGGAATGAGCTGCCAGAGGAAGTGTAGGATGCTGGTTTGATTACAACACTTACCTGAAATTTGGATAGGTACGTGGATGGGAGGGGTACGAGAGCTACCATCCTGGGGTGTGTAGATGGGACGCGGTAGAAGATTAGGTTGGCATGAACTAGATGGTCTGAAGGGCTTGTTTATGCGATGTAGTGTTGTTTGACTCTATGAATCTAAAGTTGAGTTGATTACCATCTGCACAAGTCCCTGTGTGCTCAGATGCAATGAAAAACTTACCTTCTGCAGCATCAGAGACACGACATTTAAAAGATTAACATCAATTAGACATAAATTATACAAAATTGTACAAGAAAGAGCACAATTAGAACAACAGCCTCTTACATTCGTGTACTTTAGAACTGTTGCTCCAGACCGTGATGGGACCAGTCAGGACACTTTCAACAGGACCTGTAGAAGTTTGTTAGAGTGTTCAGTGACCAGACAAACCTCCTTAAACTTCATAACCTTCAGAGTGATGAAGAACAGAAAGAGAGGGAAAAATGGATAGAAAAGAAAGGAGAGAGAGAGAGAGAGTGTGGGTGGAAGGAAGTCACAGGACAGGAGAGGGATAAAATGGAGAGGAGGGAAAGGAGAGAGGAGGAGAGAGAGAACAATTTGGAAGGCGAGTGGTAGGTAGTGGTGGTAGTTTCAGGTAATGTTCTCGTACTGATTTATCTTCTGATGTGTGTTCCCTGAATCTGCAGTTTCAGACGGAGATAATTGTCATTGTGTGTTCCCTAGATCTGCAGTTACAGGCGGAGATGATTGTCGTTCTGTGTTCTCTCCCACTCCAGCTCCAGGCGGAGATCGAGTCCCTGCGCGGTCAACAGGAGGAGACCAGCGCTGAGAACCAGCAGCTCAAAGTGACCAATCAGGAGATGGAGGTACGGCTGGAGGGGATCCAACGGGAGCTGCAGGAGGGTCAGGATCGGCTGGTCACCCTCCAGGAGGAAGCAGCTCACCGGGAGGAGAGAGAGAGGTGAGGGACCCCCGCAAACTTCTCAGTGCGCAGATACACTGTACACACCATCATACAGTGCACACTGTGCAAACACACCAGTGTACACACACTGCTGTACATGGCACACACAGATTGCACAGTGTCTATACAGACTTAACACTGTTAAAATACCCTGTACACACCCCTCATACACTGCATACACACTCACACTGAGCACAGGCATCATGGGACTTGGCATAGTGCATACAGTGGTGCAGTCACTGTGTGTTTGCTCCACAGACTGTACAAACACCACACACACACACACACACACACACACACACACACACACACACACACACAGTCCATAGTGTTGCAGCCTTCACACTGTGCACAACTTAGGCTCACACTGCACACACATAACACACGGTGTACACATCCCGTGCTAACACGCTGCAATTGTGAAGATCCCACACATTACACCTGCCTCTTGTTCATTGTTCACTTGCCCTGTTGCCCTTGCACATCTTCACAAGCTGCATATGCATCTCTGTCCATGGGACACACAACACATGCCCTCTCTTCTGCTGTGGAAGTTGTGGCAAGGTAAGTGTTTAACAGATTGTGTACAATCAGCCCAGGCAAGTAAAGACTTGAAGATCTGAGCTTCCAATAACACAGCAGGGGACAGGAGAGATTTGCCATGAGGGTACAAAGTAAAAGAGGAACAAAGAGGATATAAACCACACATATCAACGAGCAGACAAATATTTTAATAGCATCAAATTATCTTCACCTGTTAGTCTGTAGTTTCTATAGATAATTAACACATCTATTGTGAATGGTGACTGTTCTTACAAGTAAGAAATTTGCGAGCACACCCATCAATATCTGTAACTGCCAGTCAATTCTGAATAAAATTTCTGGGTGTGCAGTAGTTATCGGATAAAGCTAAGAGAATTGGAAATTAGAGTTCAAAACCTGAAACCACACACTGTGTAAAAACAAATCCCGTTCCACACACCCACCACTCTCTGTGTAAAAACAAACCCTATTCCACACACCCACCACCCTCTGTGTAAAAACAAACCTCATTCCACACACCCACCACTCTCTGTGTAAAAACAAACCCCATTCCACACACCCACCACTCTCTGTGTAAAAACAAACCTCATTCCACACACCCACCACCCTCTGTGTAAAAACAAACCCCATTCCACACACCCACCACCCTCTGTGTAAAAACAAACCCCGTTCCACACACCCACCACTCTCTGTGTAAAAACAAACCCGGTTCCACACACCCACCACCCTCTGTGTAAAAACAAACCCCGTTCCACACACCCACCACTCTCTGTGTAAAAACAAACCCCATTCCACACACCCACCACCCTCTGTGTAAAAACAAACCCCGTTCCACACACCCACCACTCTGTGAAAAACCAAACTGCATTCCACACACCCACCACTCTCTGTGCAAAAAAAAACCCCGTTACACACTCCCACCACTCTCTGTGTAAAAACAAACCCTGTTCCACACACCCACCACTCTCTGTGTAAAAACAAACCCCATTCCGCACACCCACCACCCTCTGTGCAAAAACAAACCCCATTCCACACACCCACCACCCTCTGTGTAAAAACAAACCCCGTTCCACACACCCACCACTGTCTGTGTAAAAACAAACCCCATTCCACACACACACCACTCTCTGTGTAAAAACAAACCCCATTCCACACACCCACCACTCTCTGTGTAAAAACAAACCCCATTCCACACACACACCACTCTCTGTGTAAAAACAAACCCCATTCCACACACACACCACTCTCTGTGTAAAAACAAACCCCGTTCCACACACCAACCACTCTCTGTGTAAAAACAAACCCCGTTCCACACACCCACTGCTCTCTGTGTAAAAACAAACCCCATTCCACACACCCACCACTCTCTGTGTAAAAACAAACCCCGTTCCACACACCCACCACTCTCTGTGTAAAAACAAACCCTGTTCCACACACCCACCACTCTCTGTGTAAAAACAAACCCCGTTCCACACACCCACCACTCTCTGTGTAAAATCAAACACCGTTCCACACACCCACCACTCTCTGTGTAAAAACAAACCCCGTTCCACACACCCACCACTCTCTGTGTAAAACCAAACCCCGTTCCACACACCCACCACTCTCTGTGTAAAAACAAACCCCGTTCCACACACCCACCAGTCTCTGTGTAAAAACAAACCCCGTTCCACACACCCACCACTCTCTGTGTAAAAACAAACCCCATTCCACACACCCACCACCCTCTGTGTAAAAACAAACCCCGTTCCACACACCCACCACTCCCTGTGTAAAAACAAACCCCATTCCACACACACACCACTCTCTGTGTAAAACCAAACCCCGTTCCACACACCCACCAGTCTCTGTGTAAAAACAAACCCCATTCCACACACACACCACTCTCTGTGTAAAACCAAACCCCGTTCCACACACCCACCACCCTCTGTGTAAAAACAAACCCCGTTCCACACACCCACCACCCTCTGTGTAAAAACAAACCCCGTTCCACACATCCACCACTCTCTGTGTAAAAACAAACCCCGTTACACACACCCACCACCCTCTGTGTAAAACCAAACCCCGTTCCACACTCTCACCACTCTCTTTGTAAAAACAAACCCCGTTCCACACACCCACCACTCTCTGTGTAAAAACAAACCCCATTCCACACACCCACCACCCACTGTATAAAAACAAACCCCATTCCACACACCCACCACTCTCTGTGTAAAAACAAACCCCGTTCCACACACCCACCACTCCCTGTGTAAAAACAAACCCCGTTCCACACACCCACCACCCTCTGTGTAAAAACAAACCCCGTTCCACACACCCACCACTCTCTGTGTAAAAACATCCTCATTCCACACACCCACCACTCTCTGTGTAAAAACAAACCCCGTTCCACACACCCACCACTCTCTGTGTAAAAACAAACCCCGTTCCACACACCCAGCACTCTCTGTGTAAAAACAAACCTCGTTCCACACACCCAGCACTCTCTGTGTAAAAACAAACCCAGTTCCACACACCACCACTCTCTGTGTAAAAACAAACCCCATTCCACACACCCACCACCCTCTGTGTAAATAAAAACCTTTTTTTTTGAAATCTTTCTCTGTGTTCTGCATACTACCCACTCTGATATCACCCTTAGACCTTCCCCCAGTCACTTTAAAATTAAGCCCCATTGTAGGAGCAATTTCAACTCCATGAAACAGTCTGTGACCATCCACTTGATCTTGTCCTCTTTATTTTCTTGTGCTTCTCTAACAACTCACCTCACGTGTAATTTGCTATCTTGCTCGACCTCCCCTTATAAGAGTTCTGTGTGCTCATTCCAGGGAGTGGAATCAATCGCTGGACACGGAGCGCGCAAAAGCTGATGCTGCTGTTCAGCAGGTATTATTGGATGTTGACGGTGGTTGGTGTGGGGAGATGGGTGAGCTGATCCAGTGACTGCTGTGTGTGTCTGGGGTTGAACTCTTGGTTTTGGCTCGGGTGCAGTGAATCAGGTTTATTAGCACTGACATATTTTATGAGGTTTGTTATTTAGTGGCAGTCCGAAAGTGCAATACTGTTAGTTATGACAGGAAACCTGTAAAATATAATAATTAGTGTAAAAAGTGAGTAAAACGTGAGGTAGTGTTTACGGGGTCATTGACCATGCAGATATATGATGGCGGAGATGAAGAGGTTTGGATTCCACACATAACATTCCCTCTAGGTTTTTCCACAGCTGTGTGGATCAGCCACTGCTCTGAAAGGGAAGGTTTTACAAGACCTGAAAACTGTGCGGCTCTTCAATTTTTTTTGTATTATGCACACTATGAATACTTAGAATAAAAAGTGAACAATCAAATCCTTGAAGGGTAAAATGAAATAAGGCACAACAAAGGAAATCATTCATATTTCATAATTTTTTGAACTTTCGCAACATTGGCATTGGCATTCAGCCAGTGTGGGGTTAATTAATAATGAGTTACCAAATTCCATTCTGTGTCTATTGTTACAATTTGTAAATGTATTATAACCTCAAAACACTGACAATGTAAATAGATTGAAGCTCTAAAATGTTTCAAAGTAAAGGTTGTGGTATGTTTCTTATTTAGAAATTAATGGATTATATTCATTAACACATAAATAATTAGAGGGTAATTTTCAAGATTCAAAATGCATTATTATCAAAGAATGTATAAATTATAGAAACTTTAGATTTGTTTGCTTACAGGCAATTTCAAAGCAAGGAACCTGAAAGAACCCAATTAAAACCAATGTAAGAGCAATACCCCTGCCCCGTACCCACAGAGAAACAACACAACACAAACAATTTCACTAGAATAGATTTCGAGATTATATTAACACTATAGAAAAGAAAATTACAGATGCATGGCAACAAAGGCTATGTGCACGGGAGCATTTCAGTCACTGATGTGGCTGAGCACCCATGCAGCTTAGAGGGAGCAGTGGCCCCACATCACAGGTTCAGGATCAGACTTACCCCCCCACCAAACTTCTGGCTCTTCAACCGAAGGGAATAGGTTCCCACAACCTACGGACTCACTTTCAAAGACTTTACAACTCTTGTTGTCAATATTATTTATTTATTTATTTGTTTATTTGTTATTATTTGTTTTTCCGTTTATAGGTGCACAGTTTGCACTGGGGCAGAAGACAGAGAAACAGCAGAACAGAGAGAGTGAGTCAGAGAGAAAGAGGGCAGAATAGGTGAATTGAGAGAGTAGGAGAGAGAGTAAGGACTGACAGGAGAGCCAATTAGAGTGTAAAACAGATCAGAAAAGAGTGACAGAAAAACAGCAAGGTAGATAAATAGAGAGGATGTTGAATAGATGAAGCTGAGGTCCTAATTGGAGGGCTTTGAGAGGACTTACTGTTAGGAGAGATCCCTCTGTCTGTTCCCTCTCCCTCCAGCTCCAGGTGGAGATCGAGTCCCTGCGCGGTCAACAGGAGGAGACCAGCGCTGAGAACCAGCAGCTCAAAGTGACTAATCAGGAGATGGAGACGCAGCTGGAGGGGATCCAACAGGAGCTGCAGAAGGCCCGGGATCAGCTGGTCACCCTCCAGGAAGAAGCAACTCACCGGGAGGAGAAGGAAGGGTGAGAATGCCTCAGAATAGTTGAGTCACATCATACGTTTTCATGCCAGTTTTTCCCAATCCTGCTATTCCCACTCTTCTCCCTTTAGTGACTGACAGACATGTCATTCGTTGCTTTCTGATCCACTCTTTTGAACAACTGAGTAATCCCATTTTAATTTCACTTCACACCCCATTCCAATTTCAACATGTTAGTCCATGACTCCTCTTCTGCCATAACGAGGCCATTACCATGTTTAGGAGCAACACTTCATATTCCATCTGGGTAGCATCCAACCGCGTGGTGTGAACATCAATTTCTACAAGTGCTGGTAATTTCTTCCAACCTCTTCCTTCTCTCTTTTTCCCATTCTTCAATATGGTTCCCCTCTCACTCCATCTCTTCTCCTCACTGCCCATCGCCTCCATGGGTGCCTCTCCTCCGTCCCTTTCTCCCATGGTCCATTCTCCTCTCCCATCAGATCGCTTTTTCTTCAAACTTTCACCTTTTGACCTGTCAGCTCCCAGCTTCTCACTTCATCACATTGTTCCCCTCATCGGCTCTCTCCTATCACCTGCTAGCTTCCTCTCTCCACCCATCTTTTTATTCTAGTTTCTTCCCCCTTCCTTTCCAGGCCTTAAAAGGGTCTGGATTTGAAATATCGACTGTCTATTCCCCTGTCTGTCCTGCTGAGTTCCTCCAGCATTTTGCACATTTCTCAGAATAACCTTCACTCCTGTTCTGTTGGATTTCTGTTTTGTTCTCAGTTTTTGGCCTTGTGATCCTTCCAGGTGAATCACAATGTCTCCATACTCTCCTGTGGGGGCGGAGCTCCCTCTGATCATGTGATCACCCTCCCAGCCAATAGATGGCCACCATCATCACTGGTCATCGTACACTCATGGCCATTGAGTTATCCTGTCCTCCCTCTGTCACCTCTGCCCCGCAGGCTCCAGAGAACTCGTTCCATTCGACGCCGAGCCGTTCCCAACAAACCGGACACGCCGGGAGAGGAGTCTGGACTGAGGGTCGAGGGTCAGGACGTGTCCCCAGAAGCAGGTGGAGATGTGGCCCATGAGAAGACGGAGGCTGCCTCAGCAAGAGATGAGGCAGCGGAGAAAATTGAAGAGGTAGCTGATCCCCTGAGTCAGACCCCTGGTCAGACCCTGTCGGGACTTGCTTCCATGGTGTTGTTCCCAGTGAGACACTGTGATCAGATCACAAATCAGAGAGATGGCATCTCAGCTGTAATACAACGGTCCCCATTGGGAACACAGCCACCAGACTTGAAGATAGTTGGAGTTGGGGAACTCAAAGTCAAACTTACACATCAGCCATTTGCCCCTCAGGTTGAGTGAGAGCAGAACCAGAGTTCGTAGGTTAGGGGTGAAAAGTGAATTGTTTCAGAGGAAGATGAGGGGGAAACTCCTCACTCAGAGGGAGGTTAGTGTGTGGAACGAGCTGCCAGAGGAAGTATAGGATGCTGGTTTGTTTACAACACTTACCTGAAGTTTGGATAGGTACGTGGATGGGAGGGGTACGAGAGATACCATCCTGGGGCGTGTAGATGGGACGCGGTAGAAGATCAGGTCGGCATGAACTAGATGGTCTGAAGGGCCTGTTTATGCGATGTAGTGCTGTTTGACTCTATGAATCTAAAGTTGAGTTGATTACCATCTGCACAAGTCTCTGTGTGCTCAGATGCAATGAAAAACTTACCTTCTGCAGCATCACAGACACAGAGCGTCAGAGACACGACATTTAAAAGATTAACATCAATTAGACATAAATTATACAAAATTGTACAAGAAAGAGCACAATTAGAACAACAGCCTCTTACATTCGTGTACTTTAGAACTGTTGCTCCAGACCGTGATGGGACCAGTCAGGACACTTTCAACAGGACCTGTAGAAGTTTGTTAGAGTGTTCAGTGACCAGACAAACCTCCTTAAACTTCATAACCTTCAGAGTGATCAAGAACAGAAAGAGAGGGAAAAATGGATAGACAAAAAAAGAGAGAGAGAGAAAGAGAGAGAGAGGGAGAGAGAGAGAGAGTGTGGGGGGAAGGAAGTCACAGGACAGGAGAGGGATAAAATGGAGAGGAGGGAGAGGAGGAGAGAGAGATCAATTTGGAAGGCAAGTGGTAGGTGGTGGTGGTAGTTTCAGGTAATGTTCTTGTAGAGATTTATCTTTTCATGTGTGTTTCCTGAACCTGCAGCTCCAGACGGAGATGATTGTCATTCTGTGTTCCCTGGACCCGCAGTTTCAGGTGGAGATGATTGTCGTTCTGTGTTCTCTCCCACTCCAGCTCCAGGCGGAGATCGAGTCCCTACGCGGTCAACAGGAGGAGACCAGCGCTGAGAACCAGCAGCTCAAAGTGACCAATCAGGAGATGGAGACGCGGCTGGAGGGGATCCAACAGGAGCTGCAAGAGGCTCAGGATCGGCTGGTCACCCTCCAGGAGGAAGCAGCTCACCGGGAGGAGAAGGAAGGGTGAGGGACTCCTTGAAAGAGTTGTCACATGGTATACTTTCTTGCCAGTTTTTCCCAATCCTGCTGTGCCCAAATTTTCCTCCAGGGATTGATGGACAAACTATTCTCTGCTTTCTGATCAACTCTCTTGACCGACAGAGTAACACATTTTTAATTTCACTCCCTGTTCCAATTCCGACTTCATGATCCATTACCCCCTCTCTTGCCAAAATGAGGCCATTATCATGTTGAGAAACAACACCTCATATTCCATCTGGGATGCATCCAACCACGTGGTGTGAACATCGATTTCTCTAAGATCCAGTTACTTCTCCCCACTCCTTCCATCTCCCTTCATCCATTCCCTTTTCTGATCCCCTGCCACCCTGTCTCTTCTCCTCATTGCCCATTGCCTCCATTGGGTACCTCTCCTCATCCCTTTCTCCCATGGTTCATTCTCTTCTCCCGGCAATCACTTCTTCTTCAACCTTCTACCTTTTGACCTATCTCCTCCCAGCTTCTTACTTCATCACATCTTTCCCCTCATCTGCTCTCTCCTATCACCTGCTAGCATATACTCCTTCCCATCCCCCACCTTTTTATTCTGGTGTCTCCCCCTACCTTTCCAGGCCTTGAAAGGGTCTGGATTTGAAATGTCGACTGTCTATTCCCCTGTCTGTCCTGCTGAGTTCCTCCAGAATTTTGTGTGTTTCCCAGAATAACCTTCACTCCTGTTGTGTTGGATTTCTGTTTCCTCTTGGTTTTTGGCCTCGTGATCTTTCCAGGTGAATCACAATGTCTCCATACTCTCCTGTGGGGGCGGAGCTCCCTCTGATCATGTGATCACCCTTCCTGCCAATAGATAACCACCAGCATCACTGGTCATCGTACACTCACGGCCATTGAGTTATCCTGTCCTCCCTCTGTCACCTCTGCTCCGCAGGCTCCAGAGAACTCGTTCCATTCGACGCCGAGCCGTTCCCGACAAACCGGACACGCCGGGAGAGGAGTTTGGACTGAGAGTCGAGGGTCAGGACGTGTCCCCAGGAGCAGGTGGAGATGTGGCCCATGAGGAGACGGAGGCTGCCTCAGAGAAAATTGAAGAGGTAGCTGATCCCCTGAGTTAGACCCCTGGTCAGACCCTGTCGGGACTTGCTTCCATGGTGTTGTTCCCAGTGAGACACTGTGATCAGATCACAAATCAGAGAGAGAGCATCTCAGCTGTAATACAACGGTCCCCATTGGGAACACAGCCACCAGACTTGAAGATAGTTGGAGTTGGGCAACTCAAGGTCAAACTTACACATCAGCCTTTTGCCCCTTAGGTTGAGTGACAGCAGAACCAGAGTTTATAGGTTAGGGGTGAAAAGTGAATTGTTTCAGAGGAAGATGAGGGGGAAACTCCTCAATCAGAGGGAGGTGAGTGTGTGGAACGAGCTGCCAGAGGAAGTGTAGGATGCTGGTTTGTTTACAACACTTACCTGAAGTTTGGATAGGTACGTGGATGGGAGGGGTACGAGAGATACCATCCTGGGGCGTGTAGATGGGACGTGGTAGAAGATCAGGTCAGCATGAACTACATGATCTGAGGTGCCTGTTTATGTGATGTAGTGGTCTTTGGCACTATGATTTTAAATTCAAATTTTTTACCATCTGAACAACTCCCAGTGTGCTCAGATACAATGAAAAACTTACCTTCTGCAGCATCACAGACACAGAGTGTCAGAGACACGACATTCACAAGATTAACATCAGTTAGACATAAATTATACAAAATTGTACACAAAGTTCCTTAAGGCTTTTACAGCCGGGAGTGGTAATGGGGACAAGCTCCCACTAGCTACTAGATGCTCTTAAATGGGAGCGCCTCAAATAGCTTCTGACAACTGAGTCCAACTCCTGTCCTACGCGTGTGGTTTAGCTGCTAAGCCCGGCAGAGCTGTTTCTACTGACAGAAGGGGCAAAGGCAGATAACTGGTGCCTTAAAACCAGTCGCTTTGGGCAGATGGGGCTTGTTAGCCGTGGTTGGGAGCTCAAATGATGAAGGAAAACACTTAGCTCAAACCTCTGCTGCCTTGTGGCCATACCCACTCATGGGAAAGCTTCGGGATTAAACCCTGAGGGAAAAATCTGAGGCTAGAGTCCCTAAGGCAGTCGTACATTGAGTTCAATGCTGTCTGGCAATTCCTGTGATGCTTTGGTACCGAACTGTATTGGTCTCTGCTGTTCCTTTGGGTTCATCAGATGTGTGGAGAGGAGAAGCTTGCTACATGTACAATAGCTTGCTCTCCAAATAGTACTGCCCAGGCTTGTGTGCTGGGATGCAATATCCATGGTCAACTCTGACTCACTCCCTCCCTCCCTCACTCACTCCCTCACTCATACAAGAAAGAGCACAATTAAAACAAAATATCAACAGAGTCTATTGCAATGGAACTGGACAATGTAGTCATGGTCTTGTGGTACTGAGATAATGATTAGTGTTTTGCCAATTGATTCAAGAACCAGATGGTTGCAGGAGTCTAACTGTTCCTGAACCGAGTGATGTGGGACTTCCGGCTTCTGTATCTCCTGCCTGATGGGAGCTGTGAGAAGATGGCATGGCCCGGACAGGGAGGATCTGTGATGGACGTTCCCTCTCTGAGGCAGCACCTCCTGTAGATACTACCGATGGTGGGGAGGAACAAGCCCATGATTTATGGGCTGAGTTCACTACTCTCTGCAGCCTCTTACATTCGTGTACTTTAGAACTGTTGCTCCGGACCGTGATGGGACCGGTCAGGACACTTTCAACAGGACCTGTAGAAGTTTGTTAGAGAGTTCGGTGACCAGACAAATCTCCTTAAAATTCATAACCTTCAGAGTGATCAAGAACAGAAAGAGAGGGAAAAATGGAGATAGAAAAGAAAAGGGGGGGGGGAAGGAAGTCACAGGACAGGAGAGGGATAAAATGGAGAGGAGGGAGAGGAGAGAGAAAGAGAGAGATCAATTTGGAAGGAGAGTGGCAGGTGGTGGTGGTAGTTTCAGGTAACGTTCTTATTCTGATTTGTCTTTTTAATGTGTGTCCCCTGGACCTGCAGTTTCAGGCGGAGATGATTGTCATTCTGTGTTCTCTCCCACTCCAGCTCCAGGCGGAGATCGAGTCCCTGCGCGGTCAACAGGAGGAGACCAGCGCTGAGAACCAGCAGCTCAAAGTGACCAATCAGGAGATGGAGATACGGCTGGAGGGGATCCAACGGGAGCTGCAGGAGGCTCAGGATCGGCTGGTCATCCTCCAGGAGGAAGCAGCTCACCAGGAGGAGAAAGAAGGGTGAGCGATTCCTTGGAAGAGTTGAGACACATGATATATTTACATGCTAGTTTTTCCCAATCTTGCTGTCCCAAGCCCTTCCCTCATGGATTGACGGACATGTTATTCTCTTCTTTCTGATCCACTTTCTTGACCAACTGAGTAACCCCTTTTTAATTTCACTCCCCAATCCCATTTGACATGATGGTCCATGTCCTCCTCTACTTATCATGTTGGAGGAGCAAATCTTCATATTTCATTTGGGTAGCCACCAAATGAACATTGGTGGTGTGAACATCTATTTTTCTAAGATCCAGTTACTCCTACCCCCTCCTTCCATCACCCTCCATCCATTCCCCATTCTGATCCCCTGTCACCCTGTCTCTTCTTCTCACTGCCCATCGCCTCCGATGGGTGTCTCTCCTCCATCCCTTTCTCCCATGGTTCATTCTCCTCTCCTATCAGATCATTTCTTCTTTAACATTGTTCCTTTTGACCTATCACCTCCCAGCTTCTTACTTCATCACATCTTTCCCCTCATCTGCTCTCTCCTATCACCTGCTAGCTTCCTCTCTCCATCCATCTTTTTATTCTGGTGTCTTCCCCATTCCTTTCCAGGCCTTAAAAGGGTCTGGATTTGAAATATCGACTGTCTATTCTCCTGTCTGCCCTGCTGAGTTCCTCCAGCATTTTGTGTGTTTCCCAGAATAACCTTCACTCCGGTTGTGTTGGATTTCTGTTTCCTCTCGGTTTTTGGCCTCGTGATCTTTCCAGGTGAATCACAATGTCTCCATACTCTCCTGTGGGGGCGGAGCTCCCTCTGATCATGTGATCACCCTCCCAGCCAAAAGATGGCCACCATCATCACTGGTCATCGTACACTCACGGCCATTGAGTTATCCTGTCCTCCCTCTGTCACCTCTGCTCCGCAGGCTCCAGAGAACTCGTTCCATTCGACGCCGAGCCGTTCCCGACAAACCAGACACGCCAGAAGAGGAGTCCGGACTGAGGGTCGAGGGTCAGGACGTGACGCCAGTAGCAGATGTGGCCCATGAGGAGACAGAGGCTGCCTCAGCAAGAGATGAGGCCGCTGGGAGAACTGAAGAGGTAGCTGATCCCCGGAGTCAGACTCCTCCTCAGTTGGAGCAGCAGGAAGGTCCCCTGGTGTTGTTCCCAGTGAGATACTGTGATCGGGTCACAGATCAGAGTGATGGGGTTTCAGCCATACTCTAACAGTCCCCTTTGAGAATAAGGCCACCGGACCAGAGCCTGACGAAAGATCATAGCGGTTCAGAAACTCAAAGTCAAACGTGAACAACAGCCTTTTGCCCCTCAGGTTGGGTGAAAGCAGAACATGTTGGAGGAACTCAGCAAGTTGGGCAGCATCCATGGATACGATCAGTCAACGTTTCGGGCTGAGACCCTTCATCAGGACTGAAGAGGGAAGGAGAAGAGGCCCTATAAAGAAGGTGGGGGAAGGTGGGAAGGAGAAGGCTGGTAGGCGCCAGGTGAAAAACCAGTAAGGGGAAAGATCAAGGGGTGGGGGAGGGGGGCAGCAGGGAGGTGATAGGCGGGAAAGGTGAAGAAGGACTACACCTTCGTTATAGGGCCCCTGCATCCTCCATCTTCAGTCCTGACGAAGGGTCTTGGCCCGAAACGTTGACTGATCGTTTCCACAGATGCTGCCCGACCTGCTGAGTTCCTCCAGCGTGTTGTGCGTGTTGCTTTGACCCCAGCATCTGCAGAGTATTTTGTGTTTTGGGTGAGAGCAGAACTAGAGGTCATTGGTTGAGGGTGCAAGCTGAAATATTCAGGAGGAAGATGAGGGGGAAACTCCTCACTCAGAGGGTGGTGAGAGTGCAGAATGTGCTTCCACAGAGAGTGGTGGTTGTGGGTTTGATTGGAACATTTACCGTAAATTTGGATAAGTACATGGATGGGAGGGGTATGGAGGGATTAACATCCAGGTGCGTGTAGGCAGTAGAACAGGTCAACATGAGCTAGATGGCTGAAGGGCCTGTTTACATGGTGTCATGCTCTGTGATGCTACAGTCATGCTTATCACTGCCTGCACAAGTCCATGTGAGCTCAGGTGCAATGAAAACCTTAACTTCAGCAGCATCAGGTACACAGACAGAGCTGGCGTGTTGCAGAATTGTGCAGAGGGAGTGAGCCCTTTGGAGAGGAGAAGCCGAGGATGAGGATTTCTGATGCCCTGGTGCGACTTTGAAACACAGCATCAGAAACACATCATTCACAGGAGAAGTATCAAATTGACATAAATTAAACAAGGAAGAACAACATATCCACAGAGTCCATTGTAGTGAAAATCATCAATGTTGTCATAGTGTTGCAAGATCAGAAAGAGAGAGAGAAAGAAATGGAGGTTTAAAATAGAGAGAGAGAGGAAGTCCCAGGATATGAGAACAATAAAGTGGAGAGGAGAGGGAGGAGGGGAGACAGAGATCAAGAAGGATTATAGAAAATGCCAGAGTCTGATGGGGAAGGCGAGATGCACGTGATGGTGGTTTCAATAACTTTCTGTTCTGATTTACCTTTCAACATGTGTTCCCTCCCCCCCACACCCCCAGCTCCAGGCGGAGATTGAGTCCCTGCGCGGTCAACAGGAGGAGACCAGCGCTGAGAACCAGCAGCTCAAAGTGACCAATCAGGAGATGAAGATGCAGCTGGAGGGGATCCAACGGGAGCTGCAGGAGGCTCAGGATCGGCTGGTCACCCTCCAGGAGGAGAGAGAAGGGTAAGAGACAGTGGAATTGTGAGGCTCCCCACATACACATCCTGCACACTGCATACCTGCGTAGTTCCTGCACTCTGTTCATTCACCAAGACCTCCAGGTATCCACCTGGTACGTGCATTGAACACCACATGCACCTTGCATACATCCCTGGCCATGCGTTCATTCACTCTCTGCTGTACCCGGGGACCAGCGAACGTACCAGCCACTGTGTTCTCAGTACGTGGGACCGGGCGGACTCCACACAGTCTGCACCAGCCACAGAATGCAGACTCACTGTCATCTGGTGTGTGTGTGTGTGTGTGTGTGTGTGTGTGTGAGACCTGGGTTCCTGTGGCCCCGGTAAAGGGAACGAGAGCAACACATTCAAAATGCTGTGGACTGTCAGGTCGGCAGAAAAGGTACTTGTCTGCGGTCTACCGTCACTGTAGGACGTGTACGTGTGCAGAACAAAGAAGCAGGCAGGGAAAATCCTAGTGGGCACCACCCACTCAGCAAGCTGCCTTTTCCAAAAGCTCCCTCTAGAAAGCACTACAGGGCTATTAAAACGAAAACTTCACGCCACCTTAAAAGTTTCTTCCGCCAGGCAGTTAATCTGATCGGTCATTCTGGTTATAAACACAGGAGGTTTTTGCAGCCGCTGGATATCCAGAGTAAAAGACACAAAAAGCTGGAGGAACCCTGCAGGGCCGGCAGCATCCAAGGAGAGGAATAAGCAGTCGACATTATGGGCTGCGACCCTTCATCTGGAACATTCTATTTAGTCCCCAGATATCAGTAAGATTGAAAGAATACAGAGAAATTTACAAGGATGTTGCTGGGACTTGAGGACTTGAGTTATAGGGAGAGGTTGAATAGGTTAGGAATTTATTCTCTGGAGTGTGGAGACTGAGGGGAGATTTGACAGAAGTGTACAAAATTATGAGGGGTATAGTTGGGTAAATGCAAGCAGGCTTTTTCCACTGAGGTTAGGTGAGGCTAGAACTGGAGGTCATGGATTAAGGGTGAAAGGTGAAATGTTTAAGGGGAACATGAGGGGGAACTTCTTCACTTTGAGCAGAGATACCCAACCTGGGGTCCATAGACTTCTGGGTTAATGGTAGGGGTCCAAGACGTAAAAAAGTTCAGGAACCCCTGACTTAGAGGGTGGTAAGAGTGTGGAGTAAGCTGCCAGCGGAAGTGGAGGTTGTGGGCTCGATTTCCACGTTTACAAGGAGTTTGGATAGGTGCCTACATGGACGGGAGGGGTAGGCAGGGCCATCGTTTAGGCGCAGGTCGATGGGAGCCACAGTCCAGCATGCACTAGATGGGCCAAAGGGCCTGATTCTGAGCTGTAGTGTTCTACGGGTCATGTGAGGCTGACGAATCCAGAGTGAGAGGTCACATAGAATGCTTCAGAACGATGTGGGGTTTTCTGGAAACCAACAACCCTGAGGTCACTGTTACTCCAGGAAGCATGTTCTGTGCTTGCTTTGTTGCTGAACACAGAGTGATCCTGTCCTCTCTCTGTCTCCTCTGCACGGCAGGCTGAAGAGAACTCGCTCCATCCGACGCCGAGCCGCTCCTGACACCTCGGACAAACCAGACACCCAGGGGGAAGAGCCTGGGCCAAGGGTCGAAGGTCAGGGCCTGACCCTGGAAGAAGGTGGAGATGGGGTTCATGAGGAAAAGGCAGCAGCCTCAGGAAGAGACGAGGCAGCAGAGAGGATTAAAGAGGTAGCTGGTCCCGGAAGCTAGACTACTCCTTGGTTAAATCAGCAGGAAGGTCTAATTCTGTAGGGACTGGGTTGCACAATATTGTCCCACTGAGAGATTGTGATCAGAACACAGACCAGAAACCGAGATCCCAGACAGACCTGGAGCCACTCAGGACCCGAGTCTGCAACCTGATTCTTGTCCTGGGCTGGTTTCGGTTGTACTCTCACTGAGGCATGAAGTCACAAAATAGCATAGGAGGGCAGGTTGAATGAACGGCCAGAGACCAGGTCATCAAAAGTCTCAGGAGATTCCCAGATCAGTGGCTGGGGATTTACTGGGGGACATGACAGTATGCGGGGAATTCATTCCGGAAATTTATTGTGGCTGTGATTGCGATCTGAAAGAGTGGGCTAGTGAGGGGGATGGAGAGAGGGAGAGGGAGAGGGGGAGGGGAGAGAGAGAAGGAAAGGAAGAGTAGGAGACTGACAGAATGAGATACCAAGAGTGTGTGTGAGGGGTAGAAGGACAGTGAGAGACAGAAAGAATTGAATTGAACTGACTTTATTTCTTACATCCTTCACATACATAAAGAGTAAAAATCTTTATGTTATGTCTCTGTCTAAACGTGCAATTATAGTAATTTATAATAAATAAAACAATCCATGTAACATAGAAATACACTCAAATCAGCGTGAGTTCATCAGTCTGATGGCCTGGTGGAAGAAGGTGTCCCTGAGCCTGTTGGTCCTGGCTTTTATGCTGCGGTACCTTTTCCCCGATGGTAGCAGCTGGAATAGATTGTGGTTGGGATGACTCGGGTCCCTAATGATCCCGTTTTCACACTTGTCTCTGTAAGTGTCCTGAATCATGGAAAGTTCACATCTGCAGATGCACAGGGCTATCCACACCACTCTCTGCAGAGTCCTGCGATTAAGGGAGGTACAGTTCCCATACCAGGCAGTGACGCAGCCAGTCAGGATGCTGTCAATTGTGCCCCTGTAGAAAGTTCTTAGGATTTAGGGGCCCATACCAAACTTGCTCAACTGTCTGAGGTGAAGGAGGCGCTGTTGTGCCTTTTTCACCACACAGCTGGTGCGTGCAGACCACGTGGATGCCGAGGAACATAAAGATGTTAATAGGGGTTAGCCCATTTCCATTCCTCCTGTAATCCACAACCAGCTCCTTTGTTTTTGTGACATCACATTTTTGTGAGGGAGAGGTTGTTTTCTTGACACCACCTTGTCAGAGAGATGACTTCTTCTCTGTAGGCCACCTCATTATTGTTTGAGATTAGGCCAATCAATGTAGTATTGAGAGTGAGAGACAGTGAGAGAGTGAATGAGAGACAGACACAGAGATAGAGGGAGATAGGGAGAGAGGAGCAAAGGGAGAGAAAGAAAGGGAGAGGGGGACAGGGAGAAAGAGAGAGGGTGACACAGACAGTGAATGAGTGAGAGAGGGTCAGAGAGAGAAGGAGAAAGGGCTGGAGGGAGAGGGATAGGGAGTTGGAAGGAGGGAGGTAGAGACTGTGAAAGGTGGATAGAGTTTATGAGGGGGTATAAAGGGAGATGATGGACATGTTTCTCTGTGTCTCTCCAGCTCCAGGCGGAGATCGAGTCCCTGCGCAGTCTTCTGGAGGAGACCTGCGCTGAGAACCAGCAGCTCAAAGTGACCAATCAGGAGCTGGAGACACGATTGACACAGATCCGGCAGGAGCCGCAGGAGACTCAGGACCATCTGGTGAGCCTCCAGGAGGAGACAGAGAGGTAAATGATGTTGTAGCTGTCCCGCACGCCCTTTGCCAGTATGATGAGGAAGTCTTGTCCAGCGTTCACAGAACAAGAACAAGAGCTGAGGGGGAATGTCTTCACTCAGAGGGTGCAACAAGCTGCCAGCGTGGGGTGGATGTGGGTTTAATGTCAATATTGAAGAGAAATTTGGATGGCAGGGGTGCAGAGGGCTATGGTTCAGGTGCAGGGCGATGGGTCTGGGCAGTTTAATAGTTTGGCATGCCCTGTTTCTGTGCAGTAGTGTTCTATGACTCCATGACAACTCTCCACACACTGCACGTTTTTCTCTACCTTCCTTTACGTGAATGTCTTCCTTCCTGTAAATGCCTGCAAGAAAGGTAGTCTATGGTAACATTTAAGACATAAGTGCAGAATTAGACCATTTGGCCCATTCCATCATGGCTGATTTACTATCCCTCTCAACCCCCATTCTCCTGCCTTCTCCCTGTAACCTTTGACACCCTGATTAATCAAGAAACTACCAACCTCCAGCTTAAATGTACCAAGTGGTGGTCTCCACAGCTGTCCGTGGCAATGAATTGCACAGATTCACCACCCTTGGCTAAAGAAATTCCTCCTCATCTCTGTTCTAAACCAACATCCCTCTATTCTGAGGCTGTATCCTCTGGTTCTAGACGTCCCCACTACAGCTTGTGGACGTAATGTCGTACATCACAGACACACCATCAGCTTTCCTGAAGAACTGTTTAGTCATACTGCAGAATCTATGAGACGATGGTAAAATGACATCAGAAAGGAGCAGGGACCACACCTCCCATTAGAGCGTGAGACCATAAGACACAGGAACAGAATTCGGCCCATTGTGTCTGCTCTGCACCATGACTCATTTATTCTCCCCCTTAACCCCATTCTCCTGTCTTCTCCCCGTAACCCTTGGCACTCTGACTAATCAGGAACCTATCAAACTCCACTTCATCTCTGTTCTAAATAGATGTCCCTCTATTCTGAGGTTGTATCCTTTGGTCCGAGACTCACCCACTGTAGGAAACATCCTCTTCACATCCATTCTATCGAGGCCTTTCAATATTTGATAGGTTAGAGCGATATCCCCCTCATTCTTTTGAACCCCAGTGAGTACAGACCCAGAGCCGTTGACTGCTACTCATACATTAACTCTTTCATTCCAAAATCATTCTCGTGAACCTCCTCTGGACTCTCTCCAATGCCAGCACATATTTTCTTAGATAAGGCGCCCAAAACTGCTCACAATACTCCATGTAGTCTGACCAGTGCCTTATAAAGACTGAGTTACATCCTTGCTTTTATAGTTTAGTCCTCACAAAATAAACACCAACATTGCTTTTGCCATTTTCACCACCGATTTAACAGAGATGTCATGGGCATTAACACTTAGTGGCCACTTTATTAGATACACCTATACACCAGCTCGTTAATGTAAATATCTAATCAGCCAATCATTTGACAGCTACTCAATGCATAAAAGCATGCAGATATGGTCAAGAGGTTCAGTTGTTGTTCAGACCAAACAAGAGAATGGGGAAGAAATATGGCCTAAGTGACATTGACCATGGAATGATTGTTGGTGCCAGAAGGGGTGGTTTGAGTATCACAGAAACTGCTGATCTCCTGGGATTTTCACACACAATGGTGTCTGGAGCCAGTGCTGTGGGTGAAAACAGCTTGTTAATGAGAGAGGTCGGGCTAGTTGAAGCTGACAGTAACTCACATAACCACATGTTACATCAGTGGTGTGCAGAAGAGTCCCTCTGAATGTTGAACTCTGAAGAGGACAGGCTACAGCAGCAGAAGACCACAAACGTACACTCAGTGACACTTTATTAGGCACAGGAGGTATGGAATTAAAGTGGCCTCTGGGTGTAACCTCCACATCAAAGTAAACCATCTAAACATCATAACAGAAGTACAATTTTAGGGAGAGAAATCTGAAATATAGTCTGAGAGAGCCTTGTAGTGATGCTTGAACAAAGTGCAAAATGTGAAAAGTTCTGACAGGAATCAAGAGACAGGCCGTGTGTGACTGACAAGTCCAGAAGGAGTGTATTACTGAACAGTCTGCAGTTTTCTTCAGTCCATCAACCCTGTGATCAGTGTTACTACAGCAAGCCTTTAAACTTTCACTGCGTTCTCTTATCTACTTTACTATTAAACACAGAGTAATCCTCACCTCCCTCTGTCACCTCTACTCCACAGACTGCAGAGGACTCCCTCCATCCAGCGGCAGACCACTCGCGACACTTCGAGCAAACCGGAGACCCTGGGAGAGGATGCTGGCCCGAGGCTCGATGGTGAAGGCAGAGACGGGGCTCATAAGGAACCGGCAGCCACCTCAGTAAGTGATGAGGCATTGGAGAGAATGAATGAGGTCGATGGTCCTGGGACCCAGACCCCTCCTCGGTTAGACCTAATGTATCGGCCTTTGCCACTGGCAGCATGTTCCACGCATCAGCACTCTCTACACAAAAAAAAACTTATCTGTGACAACCCCCTATATTTTCCCCCAAACACAAAGTTTATGCCCCCTGGTATTAGCCATTTCCACACTGGGGAAAAGTGTCTGCCTGTCCACTCTATCTATGCCTCTTATCACCTTGCACACCTCTGTCAAATTACCTCTCCTCCTCCTCCATTCCAGGGAGAAAAACCCTAGCTCACTCAAACTGTCCTCATAAGACATGCCCTCCAACCCAGGCAGAATCCTGGTCAATCTCCTTGGTGCACCTGAGCAGATTGCATAGTGTTCAATTACATTTACAGATCCTCAGTAATGAAGGGTGAGAGCCTGGGCAATTCCCAGGCATTGGCTGATACATGACAGAAATATCCTTGCCTCACATTGTTGTTTTTCACAAGAGAGAGGCTAACTACACTCCCCCCAACTCACCCCAACTCACCCCCTCCCAGTCCACCCCGTTTCAGGCTAAATGCCATGATGATCATCAAGACAGTCCATCTGGGGTGCAGCATCTGAAAAATACAGTGAATTGTCAAGTCAGTAGAAAAGACCATGGCTGTGGACTGTCATCCGCAAGATATGTACGTGTGCAGAACATAGAAACATAGAAACATAGAAAATAGGTGCAGGAGTAGGCCATTCGGCCCTTCGAGCCTGCACCACCATTTATTATGATTATGGCTGATCATCCAACTCAGAACCCCGCCCCAGCCTTCCCTCCATACCCCCTGACCCCCATAGCCACAAGGGCCATATCTAACTCCCTCTTAAATATAGCCAATGAACTGGCCTCAACTGTTTCCTGTGGCAGAGAATTCCACAGATTCACCACTCTCTGTATGAAGAAGTTTTTCCTAATCTCGGTCCTAAAAGGCTTCCCCTCTATCCTCAAACTGTGGCCCCTCGTTCTGGACTTCCCCAACATCGGGAACAATCTTCCTGCATCTAGCCTGCCCAATCCCTTTAGGATCTTATACGTTTCAATCAGATCCCCCCTCAATCTTCTAAATTCCAACGAGTACAAGCCTAGTTCATCCAGTCTTTCTTCATATGAAAGTCCTGCCATCCCAGGAATCAATCTGGTGAACCTTCTTTGTACTCCCTCTATGGCAAGGATGTCTTTCCTCAGATTAGGGGACCAAAACTGCACACAATACTCCAGGTGTGGTCTCACCAAGGCCTTGTACAACTGCAGTAGTACCTCCCTGCTCCTGTACTCGAATCCTCTTGCTATAAATGCCAGCATACCATTCGCCTTTTTCACCGCCTGCTGTACCTGCATGCCCACTTTCAATGACTGGTGTATAATGACACCCAGGTCTCGTTGCACCTCCCCTTTTCCTAATCGGCCACCTTTTCCAAAAGCTCCCTCTGGAAAGTTCTATAGGGCTATTTAAACAAAAACCACGCCATCTTCAAAGTTTCTTTCCCCAGGAAATTAGTCTGATCAACCATTCTCAATATCCCCTCACCACCCCCATCTATAACTCCAGTCACTGCACTGTAAACACTTTAATGCTGTTTACATTGCAAATACATGCCGATATTTATATATTTATGCACATCTTATTCCAGATCCATACTTTAACCTCTAATCTATTTTTATATAATTCATGATTCTTTATTATTGTTGAATGTTGTTGTTTTTCGTTGCATGTCGCACCAAACTGCCACAGAAAATTCCTAATATGTGGAAATGCATATGGTGAATTAAGTACAAGGCATTTATCAGATTGCACCTGGGGCATTATGAGCAGTTTTGGGTCTCTTATCGAAAGAAGGATGTCCTGGTATAAGATCATGAACATAGGAGCAGAATTATGCCATTCGGCCCATCAATTCAGCTCTACAATTCTATCATTGCTGATTTATTATCCTTCTCAACCCCATTCTCCTGCCTTCTCCCCATAACCTTTGACACCCTTACCAATCAACCTCTACTTTAAATATAGCCAATACGAGAGTCCTCCTCCAATCAACTTTGGCCAGCTCCTTTTTAATGCCTCTGCAATTTCCTTTACTCCACTATAATATCAATACATCTGACTTTACCTTCTCAAACTGCAGGGTGAATCCTATCATATCTTGATCACCGACACCTATGGGTTCCTTTACCTTAAGCTCACTAATCAAATCTGGTTCATTACACAACACCCAATCCAGAATTGCCTTTCCCCTCGTGGGCTCAACCACAAACTACTCTAAAAAGCTATCTCATAGGATTTCTACAAATTCCCTCTCTTGGGATCCACCGCCAATCTTATCTTCCCAATCTAGCTACATATTGAAATCCCCCATGACTATTGTAATATTGCCCATTTAACATGCCTTTTCTATCTCCCGTTGTAATATATAACCCACATACAGGCCCGTATATAATTCCCATTAGGGTCTGCTTATTCTCACTGCTTTTTAACTCTACCCACGAGGACTCTACATCTTCTGATCCTATGTCACCTCCCTCTGAGAATTTGATTTTACTTTTTACCAACAGAGTCACGCAACCCCCTCTGTATTTCCTTTGGATACAATGTGTATCCTTGTATTGGCATTGGAGAGGATCCAGAGGGAGTTCACGAGAATGATCCTGGGAATGAAAGGGTCAACATATGAGAAGTGTTTCATGGCTCTGGGCCTGTACTCGATGGAGTTTAGAAGAATAAAGGGGATTCTATTGAAACTTTTCAAATATTGAAAGGCCTAGGTAGAGTGGACATGGAGAGGATGTTTCTTGTAGTGGGGGAGTCTACTACCAGAAGGCACAGCCTCGGGATAGAGGGACATCCGTTTAGGAGGGATTTCTTTAGCCAGGGAGTGGTGAATCTGTGGAATTCATCACCACAGGTAGCCGTGGAAGCCAAATCATTGAGTATATTTAAAGCAGAAATTGGTAAGTGCTTGATTAGTCAGTGCATCAAAGGTTACAGGGTAAGGCAGGTTAATGGGGTTTGAGCGGGATATAAATCACCCATGATGGAATGGGAGAACAGAGTTGATGGGCCCAATGGCCTATTTCTGCTATCATGTCTAATAGGGTTATTGTATTAAGTGGATGGAAGATGTAGTCGCAGCCATTCGAGTTGCTGGACCTGTGAGCCTGATCTCACAGTGATAACGTGAATTGGATGTACAATATGTTCCCAGTGCAACAACATTTTCCCTCCTTTGCACAGGTGGAGAAGCCCAACGACCTCGAACCAGAATACAACATCATCTTTGTTGGGAATGCGAGCGTTGGAAAAACATCCTTCATCCAGAATTTCTGTGAGGGTCACTTCCAGCCAGGCCTCTCTTCCACTATAGGTATGACGACATTGTTCAATGCAAGTGACAGATTAAAACTAATTCAGGGAGTGGGAGCATAACTTGAAGGTAATTGGAGAGAAGTTTAGTGGTGGGGGGGTATGTCAGAGGTAACATTTTTACACAGAGTGGTGAATACATGGATCACCCCACCAGGGGTGTAGAGGCAGGTACATCAGGGGCATTAAAAAAATTTCTAGGGAGGCACATCCATGGTAGAAAAATGGAGTGCTATGTGGGAAGGAAGGGGTAAATTGATCTTGGGGTGAAAACATCAGCACAACATTGTGGGCCGAAGGGCCTGTACTGTCCGTTTATTTATTAACTTACTGTATTTAGAGATTCCGGCCCTTTGAGCCATGGTGCTAGCAGCTCACCGATTTAACCCGAGCCTAATCACAGGACAATTTACAATGACCAATTAACCTACTAACCGGTACGTCTTTGGACTGTGGGAGGAAACTGGAGCACCCGGAGGAAACCCATGTATTCTACGGGGAGAACGTACACGCTCCTTACGGATGATGTCGGAGTGGAACTCCGTACTCCAACACACCAATCTGTAATAGTTTCGTACCAAGTGCTTCGCTACTGTTTCCCCATCTTCTATGCTCTGTTTGTTGCATAGACACAGTCTGTCGGGAGAAACCCCGTGGTGTAGGCCTGCCCTGGATGAGCCCAGCAATCAGGTTAAACGACTCGAGGTACTCTTTCATCAAATGCCAAGTTAGAGAGGTATTCTGTTCATACTTACCCCCCAAGCGTGCAGGTACACTCAGTGGCCACTTTATTAGGTACCCCTGTGCACCTGCTCACTAGTATAAATATCTAATCAGCCAATCATGTGGCAGCAACTCAATTCATAAAAGAATGAAGACATGGTCAAGAGGTTCAGTTGTTGTTCAGACCAATAGGGAAGAAATGTGATCTGACTGACTATGACCATGGACTGATTGTTGGTGCCAGATAGGGTGGTTTGAGTATCTCAGAAACTGCAGATCTCCTGGTTTTTTTCACACACAACAGTCTCTAGTGTTTACAGAGAATGGTGTGAAAAACAAAAACCATCCAGTGAGTGGTAGTTCTATGGGCAAAAACACCTTGTTAATGAGAGAGGTCAGTGGACAATGGCCAGACTAGTTCAAACTGACAGTAACTCAAATAGTCACGAACATATGTTCAGTGGCCACTTCATTAAGTTCAAGTTCAAGTTTGATTGTC
The DNA here is from genome assembly GCF_963921235.1 of Mobula hypostoma. Classification (NCBI taxonomy): domain Eukaryota; kingdom Metazoa; phylum Chordata; class Chondrichthyes; order Myliobatiformes; family Myliobatidae; genus Mobula; species Mobula hypostoma. The sequence goes on along the minus strand of NW_026948108.1, from coordinate 102,596 downwards.
AATCAACCATACATGAATACCCATGAATACAGCCAAACAAACAGCGTTACTCTGGGGCCAAGGTGCAAAACACAGTACCCACAGTCACACACAGTACATACAGTACCTGTAGTGCATAAGATAGCAGTTAAACACAGTCACACAAAAAATAGTCCCAAGTCCCTAAGTCCATGAATGGTGCAGCAGTCTGCAGCTGAAAAATACAACTTGTCTTCTGCCGAGCACCGATGGCAGAATGGATGGTGAGCAACACCCACTGCAGAACCAACTCCAGTGCCTCCCTCCTGGGCTGCTGAGAAGGGGTGACACTGAGGCTTGAGGCCTAGTCCCAGCTACAACTGAAGCCATGCAGCTCCCCCACCGTTCAACAATAAACCAATGAACTGGACTTGCAGCACCCCATGCCACCAATGTCCAACAGAGTCTTGCAATCACAAGAAAACTGACTAAGACAGTAACCACTGTGTGTATATTTACCTTGCTTATAATGCTGTTTATTTTCAGTGATGTTTCCCATCAAACCATGACGGTTTACAGGCTCACTGCTCCAACAATCAGCTGTGGAAAAGGATTCCACTATATTACACCTCAGTGTTTCTACAGGTTACTCCCGACTGGTTTTGTATTAGACACTTTCATCCTAGGGCTTTCCAGCAACAGGGGCTATCTCTGCATCAAGGGACAGGAACCCAGCCTCCACACTATTTTCACAAAGTTCTAAAGAAGAAATGAGTGCTGAATTATAACACAAAGAGAGAGAAAACAGAAGCAGAGAGAGTGAGCTTACCTTAATCTGGAGCACAGTGAAGTATCACAGCCACTTTAAGCTCCCCTTGTGTCACAAACGGCCCCTGGGACAGTGAACACAATACATCATGGACACAGCACTGGGGCAGGGGGACACACTATTGCAGATACAGCACTGGGACGGGGGACACACTGTTTTGCAAACACAGCACTGGGACAGGGGGGCACTGTATCATAGGCAGGCCCCTGGGACAGTGAACACACTGTATCGTAGGCACAGTACTGGGTCAGAGGAACACACTGTATCACAGACACCACACTGGGTCAAAGAGACATAGTATCTCAGAGAGAACACTGGGACGGGGGGACACACTGTATCTCAGACAACGCACCGGGACAGGGGGTCACACTGTATCGCAGACATAGCACCGGGACAGGGGGTCACACTGTATCGCAGACACAGCACTGGGATGGGAGACACACTGTATCTCAGACACAGCACTGGGACAGGGGGACACACTGTATCTCAGACACAGCACTGGGACAGGGGGTCACACTGTATCGCAGACACAGCACTGGGACGGGGGGGACACTGTATCTCAGACACAGCACTGGGACGGGGGTCACACTGTATCGCAGACACAGCACTGGGATGGGGGGGACACTGTATCTCAGACACAGCACTGGGACGGGGGACACACTGTATCTCAGACACAGCGCTGGGACAGGGGGACACACTGTATCTCAGACACAGCAGTGGTTCATGGGGACACACTATATCCCAGACAGAGCACTGGATCAAAGACATGCATAATATCTCAGACACAGCACTAAGGCAGGAGACACATTGTATAAGACCATAAGACCATAAGATACAGGAGCAGAAGTAGGCCATTTGGCCCATCAAGTCTGCTCTGCCACTCAATCATGGGCTGATCCAATTCTTCCAGTCATCCCCACTCCCCTGCCTTCTCCCCATACCCTTTGATGCCCTGGCTAATCAAGAACCTATCTATCTCTGCCTTAAATATACCCAATGACTTGGCCTCCACAGCCGCTCGTGACAACAAATTCCACATATTTACCACCTTCTGACTAAAGTAATTTCTCTGCATCTCTGTTCTAAATGGACGTCCTACAATCCTGAAGCCGTGCCCTCTTGTCCTAGACTCCCCTACTATGGGAAATAACTTTGTCATATCTAATCTGTTCAGGCCTTTTAACATTCAGAATGTTTCTATGAGATCCCCCCTCATTCTCCTGAACTCCAGGCAATACAGCCCAAGAGTTGCCAGATATTCCTCATACGGTAACCCTTTCATTCCTGGAATCATTCTTGTGAATCTTCTCTGAACCCTCTCCAATGTCAGTATATCCTTTCTAAAATAAGGAGCACAAAACTGCACACAATACTCCAAGTGTGGTCTCACGAGTGCCTTATAGAGCCTCAACACCACATCCCTGCTCTTATATTCTATACATCTAGAAATGAATGCCAGCATTGCATTCGCCTTCTTCACTACCGACTCAACATAAATGTTAACCTTTAGGGTATCCTGCATAGGGTCTTCCAAGTCCCTTTGCATCTCTGCATTTTGTATTCTCTCCCCATCTAAATAATAGTCTGCCCATTTATTTCTTCCACCAAAGTGAATGACTATACACTTTCCAACATTGTATTTCATTTGCCACTTCTTTGCCCATTCCCCTAAACTATCTGAGTCTCTCTGCAGGCTCTCTGTTTCCTCAACACTACCCGCTCCTCCACCCATCTTCTGTATAATCGGCAAATTTAGCCACAAATCCATTAATACCATAGTCCAAATCATTGACATACATCATAAAAAGCAGCAGTCCCAACACCGACCCCTGAGGAACTCCACTGGTAACCGGAAGCCAGACAGAATAGGATCCCTTTATTCCCACTCTCTGTTTTCTGCTGATCAGCCAATGCTCCACCCTTGCTAGTAACTTCCCTGTAATTCCATGGGCTCTTATCTTGCTAAGTAGCCTCATCTGTGGTACCTTGTCAAAGGCCTTCTGAAAATTCAAGTACACCACACCTACTGCATCTCCTTTGTCTACTCTGTTTGTAATTTCCTCAAAGAATTGCAGTAGGTTAGTCAGGCAGGATTTTCCTTTCAGGAAACCATGCTGGCTTTGGCCTACCTTGTCATGTGCCTCCAAGTATTCCGTAATCTCATCCCTAACCATTGGTTCCAACAACTTCCCAACTACTGATGTCAGGCTAACAGGTCTATAGTTTTCTTACTGCTGCCTCCCACCCTTCTTAAATAGCAGAGTAACATTTGCAATTTTCCAGTCATCCGGTACAACACCAGAATCTATTGATTCTTGAAAGATCATCGTTAATGCCTCCGCAATCTCTCCAGCTACTTCCTTCAGAACCCGAGGGTGTATTCCATCAGGACCAGGAGATTTATCCACCCTCAGACCATTAAGCTTCCTGAGCACCTTCTCAGTCGTATCTCAGACACAGCACAAGTCAGAGGGACACACTGTATCACAGACATAGCACTGGGATAGGGAGACACACTATCTCAGATGTTACACTGGGACAGGAAGACACACTGTATCCCAGACGCTGCACTGGGACAGGGGGACACACTGTATCACAGACACAGCAGTGGAACAGGGGGACACACTGTATCCCAGACGCTGCTCTGGGACAGGGGGACACACTGTATCCCAGACGCTGCTCTGGGACAGGGGGAAACACTGTATCCCAGACGCTGCTCTGGGACGGGGGGGGGGACACTGTATCGTAGACACAGCTCTGGGTCAGGGGGATACACTATCCCAGACTCAGCACTGTGTTACACAAAGAGTTCCTGACACACAGCCAAACTGAATCTTTTCTCAAAGCACATTGCAGTTGTTCTTATCAGGACAGGACAGGAAGAGTTTATTGGATTGGATGCTGTGTGTTGTACTGGGCAGGTATCAGTGTGGCTAGATTTGAAGCCTGTATGTTCTAACCCACAGTTAACAGCGGGTCACTGGCTCTATGAGAGAGGTGAGTCTGTAGTGAAATCACATCCTGTTGTTAGAGTTCTTCCTACAGTACAGGGTGTGTGAAGCTGTCATCACCCTTTATCACCCCATTAATCTGCTCTCCCATTATTGCAGGAGTGGACTTTCGAGTGAAGAGCCTAAATGTGGAGAACAGATATATCGCCCTAAAGGTGTGGGACACAGCAGGGCAGGAGCGGTAAGTGGGAGCTTCAACTGGAGTCATTGGTCATGGCAAAATGCAAATACTGAGCAGGTAAGAGTGTTGCTGACAGGTAGAGAAAGAGATTGGAAGAAGGTGAGAGAGGGAAAGGTGAGAGGGGTAATTTCAAAGGAGATGTGAAGGACAAGTTTTTTTTTGTTCCGAGAGTGGTGGGTGCCCAGAATGCATTGCCCTGGGGTGGAGGTAGAGGCAGAAATATGAGAGATTTTTAAGAGATGTTTAGATAGGCACATGAACGTGAGGGAAATAGAGGAATATGGACATTGTGTGGGCATGCGGGATTAGTTTAGTTGGCCATTTGATTACTAATTTAGTTGGTGCAGCACAGCACTGTGGGCCTGTTCCTGTGCTGTACTGTTCTATGTTCTGTGAAAGCAATGGGAGATGACAGGGGCATCGATAGAGGCTCACGCGGTCGGTAGTAAAGATATTGGTGTGCATTGAAGGTGGAAGAAAGGGAAAGAGAAGGAGGTCCGGTGGGATCATCTACTGCACTCGGTACTCCTGATGCCTGAGGTAGACTGGGGGACCACTTTCTCGAAAACCCAGTGGCCACCCATTTTAACTTGACTTCCCATTCCATCATGTCAGTCTATTGCCTCCTCTACAGCCATGATGAGGTCATTCTCTGGTGGGAGTAGCAACACCTCATATTCCATCAGAGTAGCCTCCCACATGATGGCAGGAACATCGATTTTTCCTGCTGGTAATTTCTCCCCCCTCCTACTAATCTCTTTTTCCATTCTCCATTCTGACTTCCCTCTTACCCCTTCTCTTCTCCTCACCTACCCATCAGTTCCCTCTGGTTCCCCTCCTCCTTCCCTTTCTCCCATGGTCTATTCCCCTCTCCAATCAGATTCCTGCTTCTTCAGCCTTTCATCTCTTCCACCTATCCCCTTCCAGCTTTTCACTTCGTCCCTTCCCCCCACTCTCCCCATCGCCTCGTTCACCTATCACCAACCAGCTTGTACTCCTTCCTCTCCTCTTATTGTGGCCTTTTCCCTCTTCCATTTCAGTTCTGATGAAGGGTCTTGGCCCAAAATGGTGACTGTTTATTCTCCTCCATTGATGCTACCTGACCTGCTGAGTTGCTCCAGAATTTTGTGTGTTTCTCTGAATGACCCTTGCTCTTGTTGTATCAGACTCCTTTCTCAATTTTTGGCCCCATGCGCCTTCCAGGTGAATGGCGTTGTGGGGAGTAGAGCTCCCTCTGATCATGTGATTGCCCTCCCAACCAAAAGGCATCAACTGTCGTTGTTCACACACTGCTGTGCATAATTTCGACTGTTTGTACAAATCAGAGGCTGCGTTGAGCAGAACAGAGCTGGGAGTGCTGAGCCAGCTGACTGGGGCAGTAAAGCCACCCACCAGCCGCTTTCCTGAACCTGCTCACTAGCTGTCTCAGCAGTTTGTATGTTCTTCACCCATCCCCTGTTGCTGCTCACACACAAAATGCTCATCACACGTAGGCTAGTATGAAACGCTGACCTAAAAACGTCCCAGGAGGCTCGATGTGAAACTTAAAACACTAACAAGCTTCCACAGATGTTGGTGGCCTCTGAGGGTCGAGGTCAACCATGGGTGATGTGTCCCAGCTGTCTACGTTCAATCAATGTGCAAGCCAGGCCAGTGCGACATGGAGAACAAGCTGTTGCCCAAGTGGCAGGCTCCCCGACTCCACACAGCTGAGGAACCCATTGGAACGGCAGAGGCCGATGCATTTTGGCACGCAGGAAGTGCCAGTCAGCAGTGATCTCAATGCCGGACTGCCTTAGGGACTCCAGCTCTGGATTTTTTCTCTCGGAGTTTACCCTGAAGCTTTTCCCATGAGTGGGTATAGGTGCAAGGCAGTGGAAATTTGAGGTCAGAGTTTTCCTTCTCCAAGATGAGCTGCCAACCGCAGCTGACGAGCCCCATTTTCCCCTTCTCCTATCAGTAGAAATGGATCCATCAGGCTTGGTAGTCAAGCCACACGTGAAGGCTAAGAGCTGGACTTGGTTGTTAGAGGCTGTTTGACAACACTGGGAGCACTTAATCAAGGCAGAGTACAAAGTAAACGGCAGGATACTTGGTAGTGTGGAGGAGCAGAGGGATCTGGGGGTACATGTCCACAGATCCCTGAAAGTTGCCTCACAGGTGGATAGGGTAGTTAAGAAAGCTTATGGGGTGTTAGCTTTCATAAGTCGAGGGATAGAGTTTAAGAGTCACGAGGTAATGTTGCAGCTCTATAAAACTCTGGTTAGGCCACACTTGGAGTACTGTGTCCAGTTCTGGTCGCCTCACTATAGGAAGGATGTGGAAGCATTGGAAAGGGTACAGAGGAGATTTACCAGGATGCTGACTGGTTTAGAAAGTATGCATTATGATCAGAGATTAAGGGAGCTAGGGCTTTACTCTTTGGAGAGAAGGAGGATGAGAGGAGACATGATAGAGGTGTACAAGATATTAAGGGGAATAGATAGAGTGTACAGCTAGTGCCTCTTCCCCAGGGCACCACTGCTCAATACAAGAGGACATGGCTTTAAGGTAAGTGGTGGGAAGCTCAAGGGGGATATTAGAGGAAGGTTTTTTACTCAGAGAGTGGTTGGTGCGTGGAATGCCCTGCCTGAGTCAGTGGTGGAGGCAGATACACTAGTGAAGTTTAAGAGACTACTGGACAGGTATATGGAGGAATTTAAGGTGGGGGGGTTATATGGGAGGAAGGGTTTTAAGGTTCGGCACAACATTGTGGGCCGAAGAGCCTGTAATGTGCTGTACTATTCTATGTTCTATGTTAATCCTGTTACCACCCCCAGGCTATGGCAACATTAGGAAAGTATCCTGACTCATTGCATCAAGGTCTCAACCCGAAACACGACTGCTTATTCCCCACCATAGATGCTGCCTGATCTGCTGAGTTCCTCTAGCATTTAGTGTCTGTTGCTCTGGATTTCCAGTGTCTGCATAATCTCTGGTGGTCTTATTTAACACATTAAAATAGCTCCTCGCATCTTAAAGATAAGGTGAATTTCCCAAGAACCAAACTTCCTTTTGCTGTAACTTTCCACACTCTAGGCAATTTGGAGCAATTTTCCCTCTTAATCTCTGATCTTCGCTGCTTCAGAGTTAAAAATTATCCATGATGGAGAGGGTCCAGAGGAGGTTGACCAGAATGATCTCGGGAATGAAAGGGTTAATATATGAGAAATACGAGAGGTAGAAGAGGAGAAGAGGTTAACTAAGACAGCTGGCCTGGCCAAACAAGGGACTTGGACCCGGTGGGAAAGTGTTGAACAACGACACCTATCTTGGAATGTTCTGTGGCAGATGGAACCGCTCCGTATTTCTTTTCTATGCAGAGCAGCGTACGATCTGCTCCCAACACCTGCCAACCTCAGCACCTGGTATGAAGATAAGACAGACAGGTGTGCTGCTTGTGGCGAGAAGGGAACACTTCAACATATCTTGAGTGCATGCAGAGTCAATCTTTCCAGCGGCATGTACACTTGGAGACATAACAACGTTCTCAAAGTTGTAACAGAAGCGGTTGAGCTGAGAGTACTGCAGCACAACTTATCTCATGCCCCATGCTGCACAGAACATCGCATATCATTTGTGAAAGAAGGCTCGAAGTCAAGGGTGTACAGCATAGGCTCACGATCAAGCATACTTTCTTCAGCCAATGATTGGTGTGTCAAGGCTGACCTGGACGGGAAAGGCAGTTTCCCGGAGCAAATAGCTTTACAATATTGCGTCCAGATATAATCGTATGGTCTGACAGCAGTAGAGAAGCGGTTATTGGTGAACTCACAGTCCCCTGGGAAGACAACATCGATGAAGCCCATGAGCGCAAGTTAACCAAGTATGCAGAGTTGAGATCAGGGTGCAGAGATAGAGGGTGGAAGGTCTCATGCCATCCATTTGAAGTAGGCTGCCGTGGGTTTATTGCATTCACTTTCCAGAAGTGGCTGCGTGACCTTGGCTTCACTAGAAGAGAGATCAAGTCAACCAGCAGGGCTGTAGCTGAGGCAGCAGAGAAAGGATCAGCACGGGTGTGGACCAAGTATGTCCAGAGGGGCAGATAGTCAGACAGTGTATACATACCTTGCAAACCCTTCAGTAGTTGCATAGACACCTGAAGAGTGGACTATCTGTTGAATGGAAGTGACCAACAACTCTGATAGAGGCAGATGCCAAGTTTTTAAGCTCACCAGTGGGAGGTGGTGCTTTAGCACTGCTGGCCCACCACCTCGAGGGAGTCTTGATCATAAGCGGGCCGAAACTCCTGAAGACAGGTGGCAGATCAACTGATGATCCCACTGGTGATAGCGCAGGACAGTTAACATCTTAGTCCATGTGTATTTTGTAACTCATGAGGAGCATTTGATGGCTCCAGGCCTGTACTCACTAGAGTTAGAACAATGAGGGGGGATCTCATTGAAACCTCCTGAATATTGAAAAACCTCAATAGGGTGGATGTGGAGAGGATGTTTCCTATAGTGGGTGAGTCTCGGACCAAAGGATACAACCTCAGGATGGAGGGACGTCCATTTAGAACAGAGATGAAGTGGAGTTTGATAGGTTCCTGATTAGTCAGAGTGCCAAGGGTTACGGGGAGAAGACAGGAGAATGGGGTTAAGGGGGAGAATAAATGAGTCATGGTGCAGAGCAGACACAATGGGCCGAATTCTGTTCCTGTGTCTTATGGTCTCACGCTCTAATGGGAGGTGTGGTCCCTGCTCCTTTCTGATGTCATTTTACCATCGTCTGGTAGGTTCCGCAGTATGACTAAACAGTTCTTCAGGAAAGCCGATGGCGTGGTTGTGATGTACGACATTACGTCCACGAGCTCGTTCACTGAAGTGCACTACTGGCTGTCTTGTGTCAAGGTAAGGAACGCTGTCCCTTCCCTTCCCTGCTTAAAATAACATGCTGGAGCCCCAAGCAGGTCTTAAAGATGCAAGGGACACAGACATCCTCTTGTGCTAGCTGAGCTGTCAGAATATTGATTCAACTTTAATTCAAACAAGTGTGAGGTGCTGCAATTTGGGAGGACAAACCACACTATGTCTTACACAGTGAATGGTAAGGATACTGAGGACTGCAGAGGAGCAGAGGGGTCTGGGAATACAGATCTATAATTCCCTGAAAGTGACATCACAGTAGATAGGGTTACGAAGAGAGCTTTTGGCACATTGGCCTTCAGAAATCAATGTACTGAGTACAGGAGATGGGATGTTAGACCAATGTCTTATATGAGGCCTAACTTGGAGCATTGCGTGCTGTTTTGGTCACCTACCTTCAGGACAGATGTAAATGTAGCCCCCGGTAGGCCTCAGGCTCGCTCAGCTCACTTCCGTCTAGGGGGAGCAGCCTTCGGCCCCGCCAAACTGGGTGATCAAGTTTGTGTGGATGCTGTGTGATGTACCCCACCCCGCCAAATAACAGACAATACACCATATGTGATTAAATGATTACACTTTATAGATCTTACTAGAACTAGGTAATTAATAGAGATAAAATATAAAAGGAAAGTAAAAGGCGCCAAACTTATCAAAGTTCAACCACTTCGTGCACAACAGTTGGAGCTCAGTTAATGGAGTCTTCTTTCCATCAGTCAATCCCCTCCGACCTCTTTGACCAGCTGCCTGGGACCAACCACAGTGGTCAACCAGATGCTCCGCATGAGTCTGTCTTCATCTCCTCCCCTCGCCGAAGACCCTGGGCCTCGGACTCCCGCTCGGGGTCCATTCTGTCACCCAGCTTACAGCATCGCATCTCCTCTCTCTGTCCCCATCGCGCCTTCTGCCCCAAAGCTCGCAAAAACAATAGCTTACAGACACACAAGAAAGAATATCATCTATCCCAATTGGTTCGTTTGCGCTCTTACCAATAATATAACCCAAACAAGCAGAGAGAAAGAGAGAACTTACATTGCAGTTATTATTACAGAAAAGCCATCTTAACTTTAACATAACAAAGAAGCCATTTTGTTAGCCTTCGCAGTAACATAAAAGAAGAAACCTCTTACATAAATAAAATTAGAAGAGTGCAGAGAAGATTTACAAGGATGTTGCCGGGACTTGAGGACCTGAGTTATAGGGAAAGGTTGAATAGGTTAGGAACTAATCAAGGGAACGTAGGAGAATAAGAAGAAATTTGATAGAGGTACATAAAGTTGAGTTCAAAGTAAATTTATTATCAAATTATATATATGTCTCCATGTACAATCCTGAGATTTGATTTCTTGCAGGCATTCACAGTAAATGGAAGAAATGTAAGATGCTCCTAACAGGTGAAAGACAGCGGGCTGTGCAAATACGAAAGAAAGAGGCTGCAGTACAAAGTAGTACAAAGGGAAATGCAGAATATACACTCTGTGGCTACTTTACTGGGTCCCTCTTGCTTTTTGTTTGTTCTCTGTAAACCGTAGAGACCATTGTTTGTGAAAATCGCAGGAGATCAGCAGTTTCTGAGATACTCAAGCCACCCTGTCTGGCACCAACAATCATTCCACAGTCAAATTAGATCATATTTCTTCCCCATTCTGATGTTTGGTCTGAAGAACAACTAACCTCTTGACCATGTCTGTGTGCTTTTGTGCATTGAGTTGCTGTCACATGATTGGCTGATTAGATATTTACATTAACGAGCAGGTGTCCAGGTCTCCTTTCTCTGTCGCTCTTTATTTTTTTTCCATCTTTTTCTCTCCCCCTCCCCTCTCCTCATTCTGCCTGTGTTCCTCCATCTCTGTAGTTCCCTCTTTCCATCTCTCTCTGTCTGACAAACACATCTCAAACACATTCTCTCTCTCTCTCTTTCTCTCTCTTCTTTTAGGAAGCAGCATCTGACCAGGCCTGTATTCTCCTGCTGGGGAACAAACTGGACAAAGACGCCCATCGTCAGGTCACCCGAATCGAGGGGGAACAGCTGGCTCAGGTACCTCCACCATCACCATGAAACCAAAGGGACAAGCCCTCCATCAACGGTGCACGGCTCAGTCTGCAGAGGCTGAGATCCCATGGGGGGACAAATCACTCAGCTCGGCCGGGGAGGGAGGCTTCAGTGTTGAGGTCTCACCTGATACCCACACATCGTGTTGGAAGCCGTTCTGTCACTTGGCACAGGGAAGACTCTTGTTGCTGGAAAGCGCAAAAAGAAGTGACATTAGGTGCCCAAATAAAACCACCAGGATTAGGCCACCCAGCCCGTTAAGTCTCTCTACCATTCCATCATGGCTGATTCATTGTCCCTCTCAACCCCATTCTCCCCCGGAACCTTTGATGTGCTGACTAATGAAGAACCTACCAACCTCCATTTTAAAGAAACCCAGTGCCTTGGCCCCACAGCCATCTTTGTCAATGAATTCCACAGATTCACCACTGTCAAGCTAAAGATCCTCAGCAATACATCCTCACATTTATATTCTAGTCCGCTCGAAATAAATGCTAACATTGAATTTGCCACCCACAGTGCTCGGCAGAACAACACAGAACACAACAAGCAACAAAACAACAACAGTGAAACAAGTCCCGTTCCTCCCTCCCACCCACCAACTTACACACACACACACACACACACACACACACACTTCGATACATCATATACCACTGTACATAGTTACTGTAGGTTTTCAATTACCCGATTAATGAGTTCAGAATCAGAATCAGGTACATCATGGTTAGTATGACACTAATAGAGCTCAGGACGTTAGAATTCAGAGTTCAATCCCGGTGTCCTCTGTAAGGAGTCTGTTCTTTTGCACCAGCAGTACAGTGCAGTCACAAAATACAGGTTCAAAAGGTGCATTTAATGTCAGAGAGATGTATACAATATACATCCTGAAATTCTTTTTCTTCACAAACATCCACGAGAACAGAGAAGTGCTCCAAAGAATGAATGACAGTTAAAATGTTAGAACCCCAAAGCCCCCCCCCAGCTCCCCTCCCTCCCATGCATCAGCAGCAACAAGGCAATGACTCTGCCCACCAGCAAAAAGCATCAGCACCCTCCACCGAGCACTCAATCATGCAGCAAAGCATCAATAAAGACATAGATTTGCAAAGACTACTCGTTCACCCAGTATTCGACATACCACAGGCTCTCTCTCTCCCTAATAAGGGAAAAAGAAATGTCACCATTTCACAGTGAGAGGGGAGACATAACAAACAACTCACTGATTTATGACGTTAAAAGTCTGTTGCATCACTTTTTCTGAGCTCTGCACCCAGAGAGTCAGTATCAGAAAGACGCAGCTCTCCAAACATACAACACCTGGCAGCTAACCCGCTGCCTCTAATGTTCCGTGTTCCCCCGCAACGCTTCAGTCAGGGGCACCAGCCTAGAATCAGCCCGTCCCCAGAGCCACGAATATTTGGAACCCTGAAGGCACACTCACCTTCCAGGCCTTGTCCTTGACATATCAAAAAGTGGCCGGTTGTGAGGCCCTGAGAACAGGCCCCATTCTCGCAAAGAACCGGAGTCAGAGTGTAACTCCAGGTCAGGGTCTTCAAAAGGACCCCCCCACCACACCCTGAAAAGGAGGGAAAAGAGATGTCAAAAATAGGTATAAAGCTGTTTCCAAAGTGACCACATGTCAGACCCAGTAACTGTGCAGGGTGTGAAATCCTCAAGCTGTCTCATTCTCTCTCTCCCGCTCTCTCTCTCTCTCTCTCTCTCTCTCTGTCACTCACCCTTTATTCTCACCCTCTCACTCTCTCTCTCCCTCTCTCTCAGGAGTTCAACATCTTGTTCAATGAGTGCAGTGCCTGTACTGGTGACAACATCATCCCTTGCATGGTACACCTCTGCAGGTGAGTGTGGTAGCTTGACGCGTTAATGACCCGAGGTGCCTTGCCCGTACCGTCCTGACAGTATAACAGCTGTTACCTGTTCTGTTTGTTATAATCTCTGGATGTCAGAGTGACACAGAGGGCAGAACCTCTGCCTGGGTACCACCCTGACCTCTGGTGCTGTCCGTGTGTCTGTGGATTGTGTGGGCTTCCTCCACCTGTGGTGCTGTAAATTGCTCCTTTGTGGAGGTGAGTGGTGAATCTGGGAGAATTCAGCACATTGTTCTCCTAACTTCTGCCATCTTCACCAGGACGCCCCATCAAACACATCTTTATTGTTTAATTTTAATTTACAGACAGCCCAGAACAGGCCCTTCAGCCTTTCGAATGCCTTCTTGTTCTTCTTCTCCATCTTGTTTTACGGCGGTTGGCACCCAGCTTTGGTGCATTACCGCCACCTTCTGCTCTGGAGTGTGCATAGACGTACATTCTAAATCCCTTCACCCAATCTCTCACACACACACATACATACCCTAACCTACACTTTATCCTCCCATATTTGGCCATCCTAGTACCCTATTCCTGCTTATCCGTCATATCCTCTAAAAAACCCCTGTGCCCCTTAAGAAAGCTAAAAATACCCTGACCTGTGCTCTCTCACCCATACCCCTTTCGAATCCCATCACCCAGTTACCCAGATTGTTACAAACCACTCCCAACCCCGCCAGCTTCTGAGGTTTAAGTGCTCTAACTCTCCAGAGCTTGGACAGCTGGTGCAGCACCTTTAAAGGCTTAAGATGTTCCCATTCACTGATAATCATGTTTTGGGTGCCAAGATTTGAGTATTTAAGGAACACCTGAACAGAGGCTCAGTGCTCAGTTGTAAGCCTACCAATGATTTCATCTAGTATTTGCTTTGTGCTCCGTTTGTCGATTCCCGTGGCTCAATCCCAGCCTCGGATACTCCAGTATTTGGGTCCGAGCCATCTCCATCAAGGACCCTCGCCACGGTACGATTGAGCCAACATGGACCCAGCAGAGTATCAGAGTCTATCGTCCGCTGTGACCAGCCACAGCCAAGATACTTCCAGACAGAGCCTGGAGATACACGACCTGCAGGTAGCTATTGGTCAGCTTTTGCAAGGAGGAAGCCAGAGTCGCTCGGTATCGCACTGGAGCCAGTAAACCTTCCAGCCCCAGAGAGATTCGACAGTACTGCAGGCTCTTGCCACAGCTTCCTCGTTCAATGGTTGTTAGTATTTGAACTTCAGCTGCCCCGGTTCCCTTCGGAGCACGGAAGAGCGGCCTCCATTTTCTCTCTGCTGACTGAAGATTTGACGGGGGAATGATCAGCGGCTGACTATGCAATCAGATTTCAGACCTTGGCCCGGGAGAGTGGCCTTGGCCACGCTGTACTGTAACACCTGGCTGTCGTTCCATGTGGACGCAGACGGGGAGTCGACTCTGAATTGGCCACTGTTCCCATGGATACAGACGGGGAGTCGACTCTGAATTGGCCACTGTTCCCTGTGGACACAGACGGGGAGTCAGACTCCGATTTGGCCACTGTTCCCATGGATACAGACGGGGAGTCGACTCTGAATTGGCCACTGTTCCCTGTGGATGCAGACGGGGAGTCGACTCTGAATTGGCCACTGTTCCCTGTGGACACAGACGGGGAGTCAGACTCCGATTTGGCCACTGTTCCCTGTGGACACAGACGGGGAGTCAGACTCCGATTTGGCCACTGTTCCCATGGATACAGACGGGGAGTCGACTCTGAATTGGCCACTGTTCCCATGGATACAGACGGGGAGTCAACTCTGAATTGGCCACTGTTCCCTGTGGATACAGACGGGGAGTCGACTCTGAATTGGCCACTGTTCCCTGTGGATGCAGACGGAGAGTCGACTCTGAATTGGCCACTGTTCCCTGTGGATACAGACAGGGAGTCGACTCTGAATTGGCCACTGTTCCCTGTGGATACAGACGGGGAGTCGACTCTGAATTGGCCACTGTTCCCATGGATACAGACGGGGAGTGGACTCTGAATTGGCCACTGTTCCCTGTGGATGCAGACGGAGAGTTGACTCTGAATTGGTCACTGTTCCCTGTGGACACAGACGGGGAGTCAGACTCCGATTTAGCCAATGTTCCAATGGATACAGACGGGGAGTCGACTCTGAATTGGCCACTGTTCCCTGTGGATGCAGATGGGGAGTTGACTCTGAATTGGCCACTGTTCCCATGGATACAGATGGGCAGTCAGACTCCGATTTGGCCACTGTTCCCATGGATACAGATGGGCAGTCAGACTCCGATTTGGCCACTGTTCCCATGGATACAGATGGGCAATCAGACTCCGATTTGGCCACTGTTCCCATGGATACAGATGGGCAGTCAGACTCCGATTTGGCCACTGTTCCCATGGATACAGATGGGCAGTCAGACTCCGATTTGGCCACTGTTCCCATGGATACAGATGGGCAATCAGACTCCGATTTGGCCACTGTTCCCATGGATACAGATGGGCAGTCGGACTCTGATTTGGCCAGGGATGAACTTTGTGAGCTCCGAGAGAGGACTCTGAAGCCTGTCGAATCACCCCTGCCACCGAAGTCTCAGGACTCATCCTCGAAGGAAGGTCCTGAGGAGATAATAACACCCAAACCAGTCAAAATCCACTCTGTTTACAAGGGCTTAGAGGAGGGTTTCATCAAGGGGAAGGCCTTGACTCATCCACCACTCCGACTCCATGACTGTGCCATAAGACTGCTGCCCGGTACTCGTCCTCCGCGGCGTCGTTTGTACACAGTCTCAGGCCCAGAGGGAAACACCATTGAGGAGTGTATGAAGGAAGCTCTTGCCATGGGCCCCCACCTTTCAGCCCTCCACCTCATTCACCAGCATAGGTTTCTCCTTTGTACAAAAGAAAGGTGGGAGTCTGAGACCCGCATTACAGCCTAGGCAACAGGTCTGGCTGTCCACTCATGATCTGCCTCTTCCAGTGGAATCTAGAAAGTTGGCATCCTAGTTCATTGGTCCCTTTAAGTTCCTGAGGAAAGCAAACTCAGTGGTTTACACCTTACAGCTCCCCAAGATCCTGAAGATCAACCCCACCTGCCACACCTCTAATTTAAAACCTGTCTGCACCAGCCCCTTAGCCCCACCACCATCAGTCCCTCCGCCACCCAGGTTTTATCGAGGGGGAACAGGTCTTCACGGTGAAAAGACTTTTGGACTCGCGCACTGTTCAAGCTGTTTAGCAATACCTAGTGGACTGGGAGGTATTCAGACCAGAGGAAAGGTGCTGTGTGCCAGAAAGAGGCATCCTGGATCTGACTCTCATCCACGATTACCATCACCGCCTCTCCAAGCAACCAGGGTCGTTAGGAGTCGGCTGTAGGGGAGAGGTTCCTGTTACGACCCACTCCCAAACACGTCAGCTTCTGAGATTTAAATGTTCGAACTCTCCGGAGTACGGATAGCTGGCATGACCTCTTTAAGGGCTTAGGATGTTCCCGTTAATTGATAATCATGTTTTAGGTGCCAAGAATTGAGTATTTAAGGAATACCTGAACATGGGTTCAATGCTCAATCACAAGCCGACCAGTGGTTTCTTCTTGCGTTTGTTTTGGGCTCAGTTTCTCGATTCCCGTTTGAGACCGTGTCTCAATCCCAGCCTTGGAGATTCCAGCATTTGGGTCCAAGCCATCCTCGTCAAGGAAACTCATCACACAAATTTAGCCGTAGTCTAATCGCGGGACAATTTACAATGACCAATTTACGTACCAACTGGTACGTCTATGGACAATTTACAATGACCAGCTGCGTCTATGGACAATTTACAATGACCAACTGGTACGCCTATGGACAATTTACATACCAACTGGTACGTCTATGGACAATTTATAATGACCAACTGGTACGCCTATGAACAAATTATAATGACCAACTGGTATGTCTATGGACAATTTACAATGACCAACTGGTACGCCTATGGACAATTTACATACCAACTGGTACGTCTATGGACAATTTATAATGACCAACTGGTACGCCTATGAACAAATTATAATGACCAACTGGTATGTCTATGGACAATTTATAATGACCAACTGGTACGCCTATGAACAAATTATAATGACCAACTGGTACGTCTATGGACAATTTATAATGACCAACTGGTATGTCTGTGGACTGTGGGAGGAAACTGAAGCATCTGGAGGAAACCCATAGGCACAGGGGAAGGAACATACGACCTTGTTTACAGAGGATGCTGGTATTGAACTCTGAACTCCGATACGTTGAGCTGTACTAGCATTGTGCTACTGTGACGCACACCTTCTTGCCTTTCCATAGGGATCGCTCCCTATGTGACTCCCTTGTCCAGTTGTCCCTCTCCACTGATCTCCTGCAAGGGCTACTCTTGTCCCTGAACCACCTCCCTCGCCCCATTCCAGCGACACTTCAATGATACCACTCACACCTTTTTACTCTGGTCTCTCCCCCCTTCCTTTCCAGTTCTGAAGAAAGGTCTCAGTCTGAAATGTGGACTGTTTATGCATTTCCATAGATGCTGCCTGACCTGCTGAGTTCTTCCGGCATCTGGTGTGTGTTGCTCTGGATTTCCAGCATCTGCAGAATCGCTTGTGTATATGGTTGTAGATAGTTGTCTCTATATAGATATATAGGCAAACACAAAATGCTGGAGGACAGGTATTGATGAAAGGTCTCAGCCTGAAATGTCAACAGCTGACCCTCCACCATGGAGGGTGCCTGATCTTCTGAGAATCCCTGGTGATTTGCGCCTGTTTCTCCAGTGTTCTGTGCCTGTTATCCTGGTGATTTGTGTGTGTTTCCCTGGTGATTTGCGTCTGTTTCTCCAGTGTTCTGTGCCTGTTATCCTGGTGATTTGTGTCTATTTCCCTAGTGATTTGTGCCTCTTCTCCTGGTGATTTGTGCCTGTTCCCCTGGTGATTTGTGCCTATTTCCCCCGGTGATTTGTGTCTATTTCCCCACTAATTGGTGCCTGTTATCCTGGTGATTGGTGCCTGTTCCCCGGTGATTTGTGCCTGTTACCCTGGTGATCTGTGCCTGTTTCCCTGGTGATTTGTGCCTGTTTCTCCAGTGTTTTGTGGGTGATTCCGCAGTGAGTTGCCTGGGGAGATTGATGGGAAAATGGGGAGAATGAAAAGGACAAAATTGGCATTTGGTGATCAGTATGGAGTTGGTGGGCAGGAGGACCCTTGTCCCTGATGTGTCCCTCAGTAACTATGGATTCCTCTACAGATTGCTGAAACGGCAGGAAGAGAAGATCAAAGGGGAGCCGATGGATTTGGTGAAGCCACCTAAAGTGAAACAGAAATGCTGCACGTAGTCCAGTCACAGCCTGCAGCGATGGGACAGAATACAGTGTGGAGACACCCTCACACCGCACTGTCCCATCACGGTGAGACAGGATACAGACCACACTGTCCCACCGTGGTGGGACAGGACACAGACCATACTGTCCCATCACAGTGGGACAGGACACAGAGCTGAGACCCCCTCACACCACACTATCCCATCACAGTGGGACAGGACACAGACCATACTGTCCCATCACAGTGGGACAGGACACAGAGCTGAGACACCCTCACACCACACTGTCCCATCACGGTGGGACAGGACAGAAACCACACTGTCCCATCATGGTGGGACAGGACACAGACCATACTGTCCCATCACAGTGGGACAGGACACAGAGCTGAGACACCCTCACACCACACTATCCCATCACAGTGGGACAGGATACAAACCACACTGTCCCATCACAGTGGGACAGGATACAGAGCTGGGACACCCTCACACCACACTGTCCCATCACGGTGGGACAGGATACAAACCACACTGTCCCATCATGGTGGGACAGGACACAGACCACACTGTCCCATCATGGTGGGACAGGACACAGACCACACTGTCCCATCACAGTGGGACAGGACACAGAGCTGAAACACCCTCACACCACACTGTCCCATCGTGGTGGGACAGGACACAGAGCTGAGACACCCTCACACCTCACTGTCCCATCATGGTAGGACAGGACACAGAGCTGAAACACCCTCACACCACACTATCCCATCACAGTGGGACAGGACACAGAGCTGAGACACCCTCACACCACACTATCCCATCACAGTGGGACAGGATACAGACCACACTGTCCCATCACGGCGGGACAGGACACAGCGCTGAGACACCCTCACACCGCACTGTCCCATCACAGTGGGACAGGACACAGACCACACTGTCCCATCATGGTGGGACAGGACACAAACCACACTGTCCCATCACGGTGGGACAGGACACAGACCACACTGTCCCATCACGGTGGGACAGGACACAGACCACACTGTCCCATCACAGTGGGACAGGACACAGAGCTGAAACACCCTCACACCACACTGTCCCATCGTGGTGGGACAGGACACAGAGCTGAAACACCCTCACACCACACTGTCCCATCACAGTGGGACAGGACACAGAGCTGAGACACCCTCACACCGCACTGTCCCATCACAGTGGGACAGGACACAGACCACACTGTCCCATCACGGTGGGACAGGACACAAACCACACTGTCCCATCACGGTGGGACAGGACGCAGACCACACTGTCCCATCACATTCTCCAGTTGTCTGGCCAGAGCGTCTCAGCGCTCTACACCATGTTCCCCTGCGTGTGTTGGGACACGCTTCTGTTCTCGTGTCATACGTCACATCCTGGCTGTGTGACCTCAGAGCAGACAGCAGACATTTACAGTCAGTTCACACTTCCCCTCGATGGTGAGGAAGGCAAATGCAATGTTAGCATTCATTTTCAGAGGCCTAGAATGTAAGTGCAAAGATGCAACAGGGAGACTTTATCAGGCATTGGCCAGACCGCACGGAGTACTGTCTGCAGCTTTGGGCCTCTTATTTAAGCTGGCATTGAAGGGATTCCAGAGGAGGTGCACAAGCATGATTCCAGGAATGAAAGGGTTAACATAAGAGGAGCATTTGATGGCTCTGGGCCTGTACTCACTAGCGTTTAGAATGAAGAGGTATCTCACTGATACCTGTCGAAGATTGGAAGGCCTGGATAGAGTGGGTGTGGAGTGGATCGTTCCAACAGTGGGTGACTGTTCAACTCTAGGAAGCGGGTGACTGCCTCAGAATAGGCAGGCTTGCGTTTAGAACAGAGGTGAGGAGGGATTTCTTTATCCAGAGGCTGGAGAGTCTGTGGAAGTCATTCCCAAAGACGTCTGTGCAGACCAAGTCACTGCGTATATTTTAAGCAGAAGTTGGTAGATACTTGAGGAATCAGGCTGTCAAAGGGAGAAAGCATGAGAATGGGGTAGGGAGGGAAAATAAATCAGCCACTCTTCAGACCAACTATGCATCTTGTCAATAACAATCATCTGTTGTAAACCCCGACATGATTCAGAAATCAACTGATCTTCGTGTCATCTGAAAACTTACCCAACCACCTTCCCCATCTGAGTCATTATAAAAATCACCGAATCTGGGGACACCGGCATGGTTCTCGATCTCTGGTAAATTCACAGTGATTTTCAAATGTTTCATGGAAATAAACGCCTCTTTCAACTGTTGAGTCCTTTGGCTCCTTCTCTCGTCGGACCTATCAGTTCAGAGGGTGGGGGTGGTGAGGGAGAGGGCGTGCGAGGTGTACGGGGTGGGAAGCACACACGGGGTGTGAGAAGGGTGCTGTGAGGAGTGGGACGTGCGTGGGGTAGTAAGGGGTGTGTGTAGGGTGTAAGGTGGTTGATGACGGTGTATCTGGTGTGCAGTGTGTGGGATGTGTGTATGGGGATTATGTGTTTTTGCGGGTTGTGTTGGCAATGTGTATATAGGGTGTGTGTGTGTGTGTTGGAGGTATCTCGGCTGTGTGTGTTTCCTGTGGTGTCTGGGAGATGGAGTTGGTTTGTTTATTTGGGGGTGAGTGTGTGTGTGTGGGGATGCATTGGGGGTAGGGGGTGGGGGTTTGGTTTGTTTGTGTAAGGATTGTGTGTTGGGGGTTGTGTGGGATGAGTGTTGGTTTGGGAGGGGTGTGTCAGTGGTGTGGGTGATCTGTGCGGTGGGTGTGTCAGTAGTGTGGGTAAACTGTGAGGTGGGTGTGTCAGTGTAGGATATCTGTGAGGTGGATGTGTCCGGAATGTGGATGATCTGTGAGGTGGGTGTGTCAGTGTGGGTGATCTGTGAGGTGGGTGTGTCGAGAGTGTGGGTGACCTCTGAGGTGGGTGTGTCGAGAGTGTGGGTGATCTGTGAGGTGGATGTGTCAGTGTGGGTGATCTGTCAGGTGGCTGTGTCGGTGTGGGTGATCTGGGAGGTGGGTGTATCAGGAGAGTGGGTAAACTGTGAGGTGGGTGTGTCAGTGTGGGTGATCTGTGAGGTGGGTGTGTCAAGAGTGTGGGTGATCTGTGAGGTTGGTGTGTCGGGAGTGTGGGTGACCTGTGCGGTGGGTGTGTTAGTGTGCGTGATCTGTGAGGTGGTTGTGTCGAGGGTGTGGGTGATCTGTGAGGTGGGTGTGTCAGTGTGCGTAATCTGTGAGGTGGTTGTGTCGAGAGTGTGGGTGATCTGTGAGGTGGGTGTGTCAGTGTGCGTAATCTGTGAGGTGGGTGTGTTGACAGTCTGGGTGATCTGTGAGGTGGGTGTGTCAGTGTGGGTGATCTGTGAGATGGGTGTGTAAGTGTGGGTGATCTGTGAGGTGGGTGTGTCGGTGTGGGTGATCTGGGAGGTGGGTGTGTCAGGAGAGTGGGTGAACTGTGAGGTGGGTGATCTGTGAGGAGGGTGTGTCGAGAGTGTGGGTGATCTGTGAGGTGGGTGTGTCAGTGTGCGTAATCTGTGAGGTGGGTGTGTCGACAGTCTGGGTGATCTGTGAGGTGGGTGTGTCAGTGTGGGTGATCTGTGAGATGGGTGTGTCAGTGTGGGTGATCTGGGAGGTGGGTGTGTCGGTGTGGGTGATCTGGGAGGTAGGTGTGTCAAGACTGTGGGTGATCTGTGAGGTGGGTGTGTGGGGAGTGTGGGTGATCTGTGAGGTGGGTGTGTGAGTGTGCGTGATCTGTGAGGTGGGTGTGTCGGGAGTGTGTGTGATCTGTGAGGTGGGTGTGTCGGGAGTGTGAGTGATCTGTGAGGTGGGTGTGTCAGTGTGGGTGATCAGTGAGGTGGGTGTGTCAGTAGTGTCGGTGAACTGTGAGGTGGGTGTGTCAGTGTGGGATATCTGTGAGGTGGATGTGTCCGGACTGTGGGTGATCTGTGAGGTGGGTGTGTGGGGAGTGTGGGTGATCTGTGAGGTGGGTGTGTGAGTGTGCGTGATCTGTGAGGTGGGTGTGTCGGGAGTGTGTGTGATCTGTGAGGTGGGTGTGTCGGGAGTGTGAGTGATCTGTGAGGTGGGTGTGTCAGTGTGGGTGATCAGTGAGGTGGGTGTGTCAGTAGTGTCGGTGAACTGTGAGGTGGGTGTGTCAGTGTGGGATATCTGTGAGGTGGATGTGTGCGGACTGTGGGTGATCTGTGAGGTGGGTGAGTCAGTGTGGATGATCTGTGAGGTGGGTGTGTCGAGAATGTGGGTGATCTCTGAGGTGGATGTGTCGAGGGTGTGGGTGATCTGTGAGGTGGATGTGTCAGTGTGGGTGATCTGTCATGTGGCTGTGTTGGTGTGGGTGATCTGGGAGGTGGGTGTGTCAGGAGAGTGGGTGAACTGTGAGGTGGGTGACCTGTGAGGTAGGTGTGTCGGGAGTGTGAGTGATCTGTGATGTGGGTGTGTCAAGAGTGTGGGTGATCTGTGAGGTTGGTGTGTCAGGAGAGTGGGTGAACTGTGAGGTGGGTGTGTCAGTGTGAGGGATCTGTGAGGTGGGTGTGTCAGTGTGGGTGATCTGTGAGATGGGTGTGTCAGTGTGGGTGATCTGGGAGGTGGGTGTGTCGAGAGTGTGGGTGATCTCTAAGGTGGGTGTGTCGAGAGTGTGGGTGATCTGTGAGGTGGATGTGTCAGTGTGGGTGATCTGTCAGGTGGCTGTGTCGGTGTGGGTGAACTGTGAGGTGGGTGTGTCAGTGTTGGTGATCTGTGAGGTGGGTGAGTCAGTGTGGATGATCTGTGAGGTGGGTGTGTCGAGAATGTGGGTGATCTGCGAGGTGGGTGTTTCAGGAGAGTGGGTGAACTGTGAGGTGGGTGACATGTGAGGTGGGTGTGTCGGGAGTGTGAGTGATCTGTGATGTGGGTGTGTCAAGAGTGTGGGTGATCTGTGAGGTTGGTGTGTCAGGAGAGTGGGTGAACTGTGAGGTGGGTGTGTCAGTGTGGGTGATCTGTGAGGTGGGTGTGTCAGTGTGGGTGATCTGTCAGGTGGCTGTGTCGGTGTGGGTGAACTGTGAGGTGGGTGTGTCAGTGTTGGTGATCTGTGAGGTGGGTGTGTCGGGAGTGTGAGTGATCTGTGATGTGGGTGTGTCAAGAGTGTGGGTGATCTGTGAGGTTGGTGTGTCGGGAGTGTGGGTGATCTGTGAGGTGGGTGTCTCGAGAGTGTGGGTGATCTGTGAGCTGGGTGTGTCAGTGTGGGTGATCTGTGAGGTGGGTGTGTCAGTGTCGGTGATCTCTGAGATGGGTGTGTCAGTGTGGGTGATCTGTGAGGTGGGTGTGTCGGGAGTGTGGGTGATCTGTGACGTGGGTGTGTCAGTAGTGTGGCTGCACTGTGAGGTGGGTGTGTCAGTGTGGGATATCTGAGAGGTGGATGTGTCCGGACTGTGGGTGATCTGTGAGGTGGGTGAGTCAGTGTGGATGATCTGTGAGGTGGATGTGTCAGTGTGGGTGATCTGTCAGGTGGCTGTGTCGGTGTGGGTGATCTGGGAAGTGGGTAAACTGTGAGGTGGGTGTGTCAGTGTGGGTGATCTGTGAGGTGGGTGTGTCGGGAGTGTGAGTGTTCTGTGATGTGGGTGTGCCAAGAGTGTGGGTGATCTGTGAGGTTGGTGTGTCAGGAGTGTGGGTGACCTGTGCGGTGGGTGTGTCAGTGTGGGTGATCTGTGAGGTGAGTGTCACGAAAGTGTGGGTGATCTGTGAGGTGGGTGTGTCAGTGTGCGTAATCTGAGAGGTGGGTGTCTCGACAGTCTGGGTGATCTGTGAGGTGGATGTGTCGGGAGTGTGGGTGATCTGTGAGGTGGGTGTGTCAGTGTGGGTGTTCTGTGAGGTGGGTGTGTCAAGACTGTGGGTGATCTGTGAGGTTGGTGTGTCGGGAGTGTGGGTGACCTGTGTGGTGGGTGTGTCAGTGTGGGTGATCTGTGAGGTGGGTGTGTCGGGAGTGTGAGTGATCTGTGATGTGGGTGTGTCAAGACTGTGGGTGTTCTGTGAGGTTGGTGTGTCGGGAGTGTGGGTGACCTGTGCGGTGGGTGTGTCAGTGTGGATGATCTGTGAGGTGGTTGTGTCGAGAGTGTGGGTGATCTCTGAGTTGGGTGTGTCGAAAGTGTGGGTGATCTGTGAGGTGGATGTGTCAGTGTGGGTGATCTATCAGGTGGCTGTGTCGGTGTGGGTGATCTGGGAGGTGGTTGTGTCAGGAGAGTGGGTGAACTCTGAGGTGGGTGTGTCAGTGTGGGTGACCTGTGAGGTGGGTGTGTCGGGAGTGTGAGTGATCTGTGATGTGGTTGTGTCAAGAGTGTGGTTGTCTGTGAGGTTGGTGTGTCGGGAGTGTGGGGGACCTGTGCGGTGGGTGTGTCAGTGTGAGTGATCTGTGAGGTGGGTGTCTCGAAAGTGTGGGTGATCTGTGAGGTGGGTGTGTCAGTGTGCGTAATGTGAGAGGTGGGTGTGTCGAGAGTCTGGGTGATCTGTGAGGTGGAAGTGTCGGGAGTGTGGGTGATCTGTGTGGTTGGTGTGTCAGTGTGGGTGATCTGTGAGGTGGGTGTTTCAAGACTGTGGGTGATCTGTGAGGTGGGTGTGTGGGGAGTGTGGGTGATCTGTGAGGTGGGTGTGTGGGTGTGCGTGATCTGTGAGGTGGGTGTGTCAGTGTGGGTTATCTGTCAGGTGGCTGTGTCGGTGTGGGTGAACTGTGAGGTGGGTGTGTCAGTGTTGGTGATCTGTGAGGTGGGTGTGTCGGGAGTGTGAGTGATCTGTGATGTGGGTGTGTCAAGAGTGTGGGTGATCTGTGAGGTTGGTGTGTCGGAAGTGTGGGTGAACTGTGCGGTGGGTGTGTCAGTGTGGGTGATCTGTGAGGTGGGTGTCTCGAGAGTGTGGGTGATCTGTGAGCTGGGTGTGTCAGTGTGGGTGATCTGTGAGGTGGGTGTGTCAGTGTCGGTGATCTCTGAGATGGGTGTGTCAGTGTGGGTGATCTGTGAGGTGGGTGTGTAGGGAGTGTGGGTGATCTGTGACGTGGGTGTGTCAGTAGTGTGGGTGCACTGTGAGGTGGGTGTGTCAGTGTGGGATATCTGAGAGGTGGATGTGTCCGGACTGTGGGTGATCTGTGAGGTGGGTGAGTCAGTGTGGATGATCTGTGAGGTGGATGTGTCAGTGTGGGTGATCTGTCAGGTGGCTGTGTCGGTGTGGGTGATCTGGGAAGTGGGTAAACTGTGAGGTGGGTGTGTCAGTGTGGGTGATCTGTGAGGTGGGTGTGTCGGGAGTGTGAGTGTTCTGTGATGTGGGTGTGCCAAGAGTGTGGGTGATCTGTGAGGTTGGTGTGTCGGGAGTGTGGGTGACCTGTGCGGTGGGTGTGTCAGTGTGGGTGATCTGTGAGGTGAGTGTCACGAAAGTGTGGGTGATCTGTGAGGTGGGTGTGGCAGTGTGCGTAATCTGAGAGGTGGGTGTCTCGACAGTCTGGGTGATCTGTGAGGTGGATGTGTCGGGAATGTGGGTGATCTGTGAGGTGGGTCTGTCAGTGTGGGTGTTCTGTGAGGTGGGTGTGTCAAGACTGTGGGTGATCTGTGAGGTTGGTGTGTCGGGAGTGTGGGTGACCTGTATGGTGGGTGTGTCAGTGTGGGTGATCTGTGAGGTGGGTGTGTCGGGAGTGTGAGTGTTCTGTGATGTGGGTGTGCCAAGAGTGTGGGTGATCTGTGAGGTTGGTGTGTCGGGAGTGTGGGTGACCTGTGCGGTGGGTGTGTCAGTGTGGGTGATCTGTGAGGTGAGTGTCACGAAAGTGTGGGTGATCTGTGAGGTGGGTGTCTCGAGAGTGTGGGTGATCTGTGAGCTGGGTGTGTCAGTGTGGGTGATCTGTGAGGTGGGTGTGTCAGTGTCGGTGATCTCTGAGATGGGTGTGTCAGTGTGGGTGATCTGTGAGGTGGGTGTGTCGGGAGTGTGGGTGATCTGTGACGTGGGTGTGTCAGTAGTGTGGGTGCACTGTGAGGTGGGTGTGTCAGTGTGGGATATCTGAGAGGTGGATGTGTCCGGACTGTGGGTGATCTGTGAGGTGGGTGAGTCAGTGTGGATGATCTGTGAGGTGGATGTGTCAGTGTGGGTGATCTGTCAGGTGGCTGTGTCGGTGTGGGTGATCTGGGAAGTGGGTAAACTGTGAGGTGGGTGTGTCAGTGTGGGTGATCTGTGAGGTGGGTGTGTCGGGAGTGTGAGTGTTCTGTGATGTGGGTGTGCCAAGAGTGTGGGTGATCTGTGAGGTTGGTGTGTCGGGAGTGTGGGTGACCTGTGCGGTGGGTGTGTCAGTGTGGGTGATCTGTGAGGTGAGTGTCACGAAAGTGTGGGTGATCTGTGAGGTGGGTGTGTCAGTGTGCGTAATCTGAGAGGTGGGTGTCTCGACAGTCTGGGTGATCTGTGAGGTGGATGTGTCGGGAGTGTGGGTGATCTGTGAGGTGGGTGTGTCAGTGTGGGTGTTCTGTGAGGTGGGTGTGTCAAGACTGTGGGTGATCTGTGAGGTTGGTGTGTCGGGAGTGTGGGTGACCTGTGTGGTGGGTGTGTCAGTGTGGGTGATCTGTGAGGTGGGTGTGTCGGGAGTGTGAGTGATCTGTGATGTGGGTGTGTCAAGACTGTGGGTGTTCTGTGAGGTTGGTGTGTCGGGAGTGTGGGTGACCTGTGCGGTGGGTGTGTCAGTGTGGATGATCTGTGAGGTGGTTGTGTCGAGAGTGTGGGTGATCTCTGAGTTGGGTGTGTCGAAAGTGTGGGTGATCTGTGAGGTGGATGTGTCAGTGTGGGTGATCTATCAGGTGGCTGTGTAGGTGTGGGTGATCTGGGAAGTGGTTGTGTCAGGAGAGTGGGTGAACTCTGAGGTGGGTGTGTCAGTGTGGGTGACCTGTGAGGTGGGTGTGTCGGGAGTGTGAGTGATCTGTGATGTGGTTGTGTCAAGAGTGTGGTTGTCTGTGAGGTTGGTGTGTCGGGAGTGTGGGGGACCTGTGCGGTGGGTGTGTCAGTGTGAGTGATCTGTGAGGTGGGTGTCTCGAAAGTGTGGGTGATCTGTGAGGTGGGTGTGTCAGTGTGCGTAATCTGAGAGGTGGGTGTGTCGAGAGTCTGGGTGATCTGTGAGGTGGAAGTGTCGGGAGTGTGGGTGATCTGTGAGGTTGGTGTGTCAGTGTGGGTGATCTGTGAGGTGGGTGTTTCAAGACTGTGGGTGATCTGTGAGGTGGGTGTGTGGGGAGTGTGGGTGATCTGTGAGGTGGGTGTGTGGGTGTGCGTGATCTGTGAGGTGGGTGTGTCAGTGTGGGTGATCTGTCAGGTGGCTGTGTCGGTGTGGGTGAACTGTGAGGTGGGTGTGTCAGTGTTGGTGATCTGTGAGGTGGGTGTGTCGGGAGTGTGAGTGATCTGTGATGTGGGTGTGTCAAGAGTGTGGGTGATCTGTGAGGTTGGTGTGTCGGGAGTGTGGGTGAACTGTGCGGTGGGTGTGTCAGTGTGGGTGATCTGTGAGGTGGGTGTCTCGAGAGTGTGGGTGATCTGTGAGCTGGGTGTGTCAGTGTGGGTGATCTGTGAGGTGGGTGTGTCAGTGTCGGTGATCTCTGAGATGGGTGTGTCAGTGTGGGTGATCTGTGAGGTGGGTGTGTCGGGAGTGTGGGTGATCTGTGACGTGGGTGTGTCAGTAGTGTGGGTGAACTGTGAGGTGGGTGTGTCAGTGTGGGATATCTGAGAGGTGGATGTGTCCGGACTGTGGGTGATCTGTGAGGTGGGTGAGTCAGTGTGGATGATCTGTGAGGTGGATGTGTCAGTGTGGGTGATCTGTCAGGTGGCTGTGTCGGTGTGGGTGATCTGGGAAGTGGGTAAACTGTGAGGTGGGTGTGTCAGTGTGGGTGATCTGTGAGGTGGGTGTTTCAAGACTGTGGGTGATCTGTGAGGTGGGTGTGTGGGGAGTGTGGGTGATCTGTGAGGTGGGTGTGTGGGTGTGCGTGATCTGTGAGGTGGGTGTGTCAGTGTGGGTGATCTGTGAGGTGGGTGTGTCAGTGTGGGTGATCTGTCAGGTGGCTGTGTCGGTGTGGGTGAACTGTGAGGTGGGTGTGTCAGTGTTGGTGATCTGTGAGGTGGGTGTGTCGGGAGTGTGAGTGATCTGTGATGTGGGTGTGTCAAGAGTGTGGGTGATCTGTGAGGTTGGTGTGTCGGGTGTGTGGGTGAACTGTGCGGTGGGTGTGTCAGTGTGGGTGATCTGTGAGGTGGGTGTCTCGAGAGTGTGGGTGATCTGTGAGCTGGGTGTGTCAGTGTGGGTGATCTGTGAGGTGGGTGTGTCAGTGTCGGTGATCTCTGAGATGGGTGTGTCAGTGTGGGTGATCTGTGAGGTGGGTGTGTCGGGAGTGTGGGTGATCTGTGACGTGGGTGTGTCAGTAGTGTGGGTGCACTGTGAGGTGGGTGTGTCAGTGTGGGATATCTGAGAGGTGGATGTGTCCGGACTGTGGGTGATCTGTGAGGTGGGTGAGTCAGTGTGGATGATCTGTGAGGTGGATGTGTCAGTGTGGGTGATCTGTCAGGTGGCTGTGTCGGTGTGGGTGATCTGGGAAGTGGGTAAACTGTGAGGTGGGTGTGTCAGTGTGGGTGATCTGTGAGGTGGGTGTGTCGGGAGTGTGAGTGTTCTGTGATGTGGGTGTGCCAAGAGTGTGGGTGATCTGTGAGGTTGGTGTGTCGGGAGTGTGGGTGACCTGTGCGGTGGGTGTGTCAGTGTGGGTGATCTGTGAGGTGAGTGTCACGAAAGTGTGAGTGATCTGTGAGGTGGGTGTGTCAGTGTGCGTAATCTGAGAGGTGGGTGTCTCGACAGTCTGGGTGATCTGTGGGGTGGATGTGTCGGGAGTGTGGGTGATCTGTGAGGTGGGTGTGTCAGTGTGGGTGTTCTGTGAGGTGGGTGTGTCAAGACTGTGGGTGATCTGTGAGGTTGGTGTGTCGGGAGTGTGGGTGACCTGTGTGGTGGGTGTGTCAGTGTGGGTGATCTGTGAGGTGGGTGTGTCGGGAGTGTGAGTGATCTGTGATGTGGGTGTGTCAAGACTGTGGGTGATCTGTGAGGCTGGTGTGTCGGGAGTGTGGGTGACCTGTGCGGTGGGTGTGTCAGTGTGGATGATCTGTGAGGTGGTTGTGTCGAGAGTGTGGGTGATCTCTGAGGTGGGTGTGTCGAAAGTGTGGGTGATCTGTCAGGTGGGTGTGTCGGGAGTGTGAGTGATCTGTGATGTGGGTGTGTCATGACTGTGGGTGATCTGTGAGGCTGGTGTGTCGGGAGTGTGGGTGACCTGTGCGGTGGGTGTGTCAGTGTGGGTGATCTGTGAGGTGGTTGTGTCGAGAGTGTGGGTGATCTGTGAGGTGGGTGTGTCAGTGTGCGTAATGTGAGAGGTGGGTGTGTCGAGAGTCTGGGTGATCTGTGAGGTGGAAGTGTCGGGAGTGTGGGTGATCTGTGAGGTTGGTGTGTCAGTGTGGGTGATCTGTGAGGTGGGTCTTTCAAGACTGTGGGTGATCTGTGAGCTGGGTGTGTGGGGAGTGTGGGTGATCTGTGAGGTGGGTGTGTGAGTGTGCGTGATCTGTGAGGTGGGTGTGTCAGTGTGGGTGATCTGTGAGCTGGGTTTGTCAGGATGGTGGGTGATCTGTGAGGTGGGTGTGTAAAGTGGGTTATCTGTGAGGTGGGTGTGTCGGGAGTGTGTTTGATCTGTGAGGTGGGTGTGTCGGGAGTGTGAGTGATCTGTGAGGTGGGTGTGTCAGTGTGGGTGATCAGTGAGGTGGGTGTGTCGGGAGTGTGGGTGATCTGTGAGGTGGGTGTGTCGAGAGTGTGGGTGATCTCTACGGTGGGTGTGTCGAGAGTGTGGGTGATCTGTGAGGTGGATGTGTCAGTGTGGGTGATCTGTCAGGTGGGTGAGTCAGTGTGGATGATCTGTGAGGTGGGTGTATCGAGAATGTGGGTGATCTGCGAGGTGGGTGTGTCAGGAGAGTGGGTGAACTGTGAGGTGGGTGACCTGTGAGGTGGGTGTGTCGGGAGTGTGAGTGATCTGTGATGTGGGTGTGTCAAGAGTGTGGGTGATCTGTGAGGTTGGTGTGTCAGGAGAGTGGGTGAACTGTGAGGTGGGTGTGTCAGTGTGGGTGATCTGTGAGGTGGGTGTGTCAGTGTGGGTGATCTGTGAGATGGGTGTGTCAGTGTGGGTGATCTGTGAGGTGGGTGTGTCGGGAGTGTGAGTGATCTGTGATGTGGGTGTGTCAAGACTGTGGGTGATCTGTGAGGCTGGTGTGTCGGGAGTGTGGGTGACCTGTGCGGTGGGTGTGTCAGTGTGGATGATCTGTGAGGTGGTTGTGTCGAGAGTGTGGGTGATCTCTGAGGTGGGTGTGTCGAAAGTGTGGGTGATCTGTCAGGTGGGTGTGTCGGGAGTGTGAGTGATCTGTGATGTGGGTGTGTCATGACTGTGGGTGATCTGTGAGGCTGGTGTGTCGGGAGTGTGGGTGACCTGTGCGGTGGGTGTGTCAGTGTGGGTGATCTGTGAGGTGGTTGTGTCGAGAGTGTGGGTGATCTCTGAGGTGAGTGTGTCGAAAGTGTGGGTGATCTGTGAGGTGGATGTGTCAGTGTGGGTGATCTATCAGGTGGCTGTGTCGGTGTGGGTGATCTGGGAGGTGGTTGTGTCAGGAGAGTGGATGAACTCTGAGGTGGGTGTGTCAGTGTGGGTGACCTGTGAGGTGGGTGTGTCGGGAGTGTGAGTGATCTGTGATGTGGTTGTGTCAAGAGTGTGGTTGTCTGTGAGGTTGGTGTGTCGGGAGTGTGGGGGACCTGTGCGGTGGGTGTGTCAGTGTGAGTGATCTGTGAGGTGGGTGTCTCGAAAGTGTGGGTGATCTGTGAGGTGGGTGTGTCAGTGTGCGTAATGTGAGAGGTGGGTGTGTCGAGAGTCTGGGTGATCTGTGAGGTGGAAGTGTCGGGAGTGTGGGTGATCTGTGAGGTTGGTGTGTCAGTGTGGGTGATCTGTGAGGTGGGTCTTTCAAGACTGTGGGTGATCTGTGAGCTGGGTGTGTGGGGAGTGTGGGTGATCTGTGAGGTGGGTGTGTGAGTGTGCGTGATCTGTGAGGTGGGTGTGTCAGTGTGGGTGATCTGTGAGCTGGGTTTGTCAGGATGGTGGGTGATCTGTGAGGTGGGTGTGTAAAGTGGGTTATCTGTGAGGTGGGTGTGTCGGGAGTGTGTTTGATCTGTGAGGTGGGTGTGTCGGGAGTGTGAGTGATCTGTGATGTGGGTGTGTCAGTGTGGGTGATCAGTGAGGTGGGTGTGTCGGGAGTGTGGGTGATCTGTGAGGTGGGTGTGTCGAGAGTGTGGGTGATCTCTACGGTGGGTGTGTCGAGAGTGTGGGTGATCTGTGAGGTGGATGTGTCAGTGTGGGTGATCTGTCAGGTGGGTGAGTCAGTGTGGATGATCTGTGAGGTGGGTGTATCGAGAATGTGGGTGATCTGCGAGGTGGGTGTGTCAGGAGAGTGGGTGAACTGTGAGGTGGGTGACCTGTGAGGTGGGTGTGTCGGGAGTGTGAGTGATCTGTGATGTGGGTGTGTCAAGAGTGTGGGTGATCTGTGAGGTTGGTGTGTCAGGAGAGTGGGTGAACTGTGAGGTGGGTGTGTCAGTGTGGGTGATCTGTGAGATGGGTGTGTCAGTGTGGGTGATCTGGGAGGTGGGTGTGTCGAGAGTGTGGGTGATCTCTAAGGTGGGTGTGTCGAGAGTGTGGGTGATCTGTGAGGTGGATGTGTCAGTGTGGGTGATCTGTCAGGTGGCTGTGTCGGTGTGGGTGAACTGTTAGGTGGGTGTGTCAGTGTTGGTGATCTGTGAGGTGGGTGAGTCAGTGTGGATGATTTGTGAGGTGGGTGTGTCGAGAATGTGGGTGATCTGCGAGGTGGGTGTTTCAGGAGAGTGGGTGAACTGTGAGGTGGGTGACATGTGAGGTGGGTGTGTCAGTGTGGGTGATCTGTGAGGTGGGTGTGTCGGGAGTGTGAGTGATCTGTGATGTGGGTGTGTCAAGAGTGTGGGTGATCTGTGAGGTTGGTGTGTCAGGAGAGTGGGTGAACTGTGAGGTGGGTGTGTCAGTGTGGGTGATCTGTGAGGTGGGTGTGTCAGTGTGGGTGATCTGTCAGGTGGCTGTGTCGGTGTGGGTGAACTGTGAGGTGGGTGTGTCAGTGTTGGTGATCTGTGAGGTGGGTGTGTCGGGAGTGTGAGTGATCTGTGATGTGGGTGTGTCAAGAGTGTGGGTGATCTGTGAGGTTGGTGTGTCGGGAGTGTGGGTGAACTGTGCGGTGGGTGTGTCAGTGTGGGTGATCTGTGAGGTGGGTGTCTCGAGAGTGTGGGTGATCTGTGAGCTGGGTGTGTCAGTTAGGGTGATCTGTGAGGTGGGTGTGTCAGTGTCGGTGATCTCTGAGATGGGTGTGTCAGTGTGGGTGATCTGTGAGGTGGGTGTGTCGGGAGTGTGGGTGATCTGTGACGTGGGTGTGTCAGTAGTGTGGGTGCACTGTGAGGTGGGTGTGTCAGTGTGGGATATCTGAGAGGTGGATGTGTCCGGACTGTGGGTGATCTGTGAGGTGGGTGAGTCAGTGTGGATGATCTGTGAGGTGGATGTGTCAGTGTGGGTGATCTGTCAGGTGGCTGTGTCGGTGTGGGTGATCTGGGAAGTGGGTAAACTGTGAGGTGGGTGTGTCAGTGTGGGTGATCTGTGAGGTGGGTGTGTCGGGAGTGTGAGTGTTCTGTGATGTGGGTGTGCCAAGAGTGTGGGTGATCTGTGAGGTTGGTGTGTCGGGAGTGTGGGTGACCTGTGCGGTGGGTGTGTCAGTGTGGGTGATCTGTGAGGTGAGTGTCACGAAAGTGTGGGTGATCTGTGAGGTGGGTGTGTCAGTGTGCGTAATCTGAGAGGTGGGTGTCTCGACAGTCTGGGTGATCTGTGAGGTGGATGTGTCGGGAGTGTGGGTGATCTGTGAGGTGGGTGTGTCAGTGTGGGTGTTCTGTGAGGTGGGTGTGTCAAGACTGTGGGTGATCTGTGAGGTTGGTGTGTCGGGAGTGTGGGTGACCTGTGTGGTGGGTGTGTCAGTGTGGGTGATCTGTGAGGTGGGTGTGTCGGGAGTGTGAGTGATCTGTGATGTGGGTGTGTCAAGACTGTGGGTGTTCTGTGAGGTTGGTGTGTCGGGAGTGTGGGTGACCTGTGCGGTGGGTGTGTCAGTGTGGATGATCTGTGAGGTGGTTGTGTCGAGAGTGTGGGTGATCTCTGAGTTGGGTGTGTCGAAAGTGTGGGTGATCTGTGAGGTGGATGTGTCAGTGTGGGTGATCTATCAGGTGGCTGTGTCGGTGTGGGTGATCTGGGAGGTGGTTGTGTCAGGAGAGTGGGTGAACTCTGAGGTGGGTGTGTCAGTGTCGGTGACCTGTGAGGTGGGTGTGTCGGGAGTGTGAGTGATCTGTGATGTGGTTGTGTCAAGAGTGTGGTTGTCTGTGAGGTTGGTGTGTCGGGAGTGTGGGGGACCTGTGCGGTGGGTGTGTCAGTGTGAGTGATCTGTGAGGTGGGTGTCTCGAAAGTGTGGGTGATCTGTGAGGTGGGTGTGTCAGTGTGCGTAATGTGAGAGGTGGGTGTGTCGAGAGTCTGGGTGATCTGTGAGGTGGAAGTGTCGGGAGTGTGGGTGATCTGTGAGGTTGGTGTGTCAGTGTGGGTGATCTGTGAGGTGGGTGTTTCAAGACTGTGGGTGATCTGTGAGGTGGGTGTGTGGGGAGTGTGGGTGATCTGTGAGGTGGGTGTGTGGGTGTGCGTGATCTGTGAGGTGGGTGTGTCAGTGTGGGTTATCTGTCAGGTGGCTGTGTCGGTGTGGGTGAACTGTGAGGTGGGTGTGTCAGTGTTGGTGATCTGTGACGTGGGTGTGTCAGTAGTGTGGGTGCACTGTGAGGTGGGTGTGTCAGTGTGGGATATCTGAGAGGTGGATGTGTCCGGACAGTGGGTGATCTGTGAGGTGGGTGAGTCAGTGTGGATGATCTGTGAGGTGGATGTGTCAGTGTGGGTGATCTGTCAGGTGGCTGTGTCGGTGTGGGTGATCTGGGA
Organism: Mobula hypostoma; assembly: GCF_963921235.1. NCBI lineage: Eukaryota > Metazoa > Chordata > Chondrichthyes > Myliobatiformes > Myliobatidae > Mobula > Mobula hypostoma. The sequence goes on along the minus strand of NW_026948108.1, from coordinate 68,385 downwards.
AGTGGGTAAACTGTGAGGTGGGTGTGTCAGTGTGGGTGATCTGTGAGGTGGGTGTTTCAAGACTGTGGGTGATCTGTGAGGTGGGTGTGTGGGGAGTGTGGGTGATCTGTGAGGTGGGTGTGTGGGTGTGCGTGATCTGTGAGGTGGGTGTGTCAGTGTGGGTGATCTGTGAGGTGGGTGTGTCAGTGTGGGTGATCTGTCAGGTGGCTGTGTCGGTGTGGGTGAACTGTGAGGTGGGTGTGTCAGTGTTGATGATCTGTGAGGTGGGTGTGTCGGGAGTGTGAGTGATCTGTGATGTGGGTGTGTCAAGAGTGTGGGTGATCTGTGAGGTTGGTGTGTCGGGAGTGTGGGTGAACTGTGCGGTGGGTGTGTCAGTGTGGGTGATCTGTGAGGTGGGTGTCTCGAGAGTGTGGGTGATCTGTGAGCTGGGTGTGTCAGTGTGGGTGATCTGTGAGGTGGGTGTGTCAGTGTCGGTGATCTCTGAGATGGGTGTGTCAGTGTGGGTGATCTGTGAGGTGGGTGTGTCGGGAGTGTGGGTGATCTGTGACGTGGGTGTGTCAGTAGTGTGGGTGCACTGTGAGGTGGGTGTGTCAGTGTGGGATATCTGAGAGGTGGATGTGTCCGGACTGTGGGTGATCTGTGAGGTGGGTGAGTCAGTGTGGATGATCTGTGAGGTGGATGTGTCAGTGTGGGTGATCTGTCAGGTGGCTGTGTCGGTGTGGGTGATCTGGGAAGTGGGTAAACTGTGAGGTGGGTGTGTCAGTGTGGGTGATCTGTGAGGTGGGTGTGTCGGGAGTGTGAGTGTTCTGTGATGTGGGTGTGCCAAGAGTGTGGGTGATCTGTGAGGTTGGTGTGTCGGGAGTGTGGGTGACCTGTGCGGTGGGTGTGTCAGTTTGGGTGATCTGTGAGGTGAGTGTCACGAAAGTGTGGGTGATCTGAGAGGTGGGTGTGTCAGTGTGCGTAATCTGAGAGGTGGGTGTCTCGACAGTCTGGGTGATCTGTGAGGTGGATGTGTCGGGAGTGTGGGTGATCTGTGAGGTGGGTGTGTCAGTGTGGGTGTTCTGTGAGGTGGGTGTGTCAAGACTGTGGGTGATCTGTGAGGTTGGTGTGTCGGGAGTGTGGGTGACCTGTGTGGTGGGTGTGTCAGTGTGGGTGATCTGTGAGGTGGGTGTGTCGGGAGTGTGAGTGATCTGTGATGTGGGTGTGTCAAGACTGTGGGTGATCTGTGAGGCTGGTGTGTCGGGAGTGTGGGTGACCTGTGCGGTGGGTGTGTCAGTGTGGATGATCTGTGAGGTGGTTGTGTCGAGAGTGTGGGTGATCTCTGAGGTGGGTGTGTCGAAAGTGTGGGTGATCTGTCAGGTGGGTGTGTCGGGAGTGTGAGTGATCTGTGATGTGGGTGTGTCATGACTGTGGGTGATCTGTGAGGCTGGTGTGTCGGGAGTGTGGGTGACCTGTGCGGTGGGTGTGTCAGTGTGGATGATCTGTGAGGTGGTTGTGTCGAGAGTGTGGGTGATCTCTGAGGTGGGTGTGTCGAAAGTGTGGGTGATCTGTGAGGTGGATGTGTCAGTGTGGGTGATCTATCAGGTGGCTGTGTCGGTGTGGGTGATCTGGGAGGTGGTTGTGTCAGGAGAGTGGGTGAACTCTTTGGTGGGTGTGTCAGTGTGGGTGACCTGTGAGGTGGGTGTGTCGGGAGTGTGAGTGATCTGTGATGTGGTTGTGTCAAGAGTGTGGTTGTCTGTGAGGTTGGTGTGTCGGGAGTGTGGGGGACCTGTGCGGTGGGTGTGTCAGTGTGAGTGATCTGTGAGGTGGGTGTCTCGAAAGTGTGGGTGATCTGTGAGGTGGGTGTGTCAGTGTGCGTAATGTGAGAGGTGGGTGTGTCGAGAGTCTGGGTGATCTGTGAGGTGGAAGTGTCGGGAGTGTGGGTGATCTGTGAGGTTGGTGTGTCAGTGTGGGTGATCTGTGAGGTGGGTCTTTCAAGACTGTGGGTGATCTGTGAGGTGGGTGTGTGGGGAGTGTGGGTGATCTGTGAGGTGGGTGTGTGAGTGTGCGTGATCTGTGAGGTGGGTGTGTCAGTGTGGGTGATCTGTGAGCTGGGTTTGTCAGGATGGTGGGTGATCTGTGAGGTGGGTGTGTAAAGTGGGTTATCTGTGAGGTGGGTGTGTCGGGAGTGTGTTTGATCTGTGAGGTGGGTGTGTCGGGAGTGTGAGTGATCTGTGAGGTGGGTGTGTCAGTGTGGGTGATCAGTGAGGTGGGTGTGTCGGGAGTGTGGGTGATCTGTGAGGTGGGTGTGTCGAGAGTGTGGGTGATCTCTACGGTGGGTGTGTCGAGAGTGTGGGTGATCTGTGAGGTGGATGTGTCAGTGTGGGTGATCTGTCAGGTGGGTAAGTCAGTGTGGATGATCTGTGAGGTGGGTGTATCGAGAATGTGGGTGATCTGCGAGGTGGGTGTGTCAGGAGAGTGGGTGAACTGTGAGGTGGGTGACCTGTGAGGTGGGTGTGTCGGGTGTGTGAGTGATCTGTGATGTGGGTGTGTCAAGAGTGTGGGTGATCTGTGAGGTTGGTGTGTCAGGGGAGTGGGTGAACTGTGAGGTTGGTGTCTCAGTGTGGGTGATCTGTGAGGTGGGTGTGTCAGTGTGGGTGATCTGTCAGGTGGCTGTGTCGGTGTGGGTGAACTGTGAGGTGGGTGTGTCAGTGTTGGTGATCTGTGAGGTTTGTGTGTCGGGAGTGTGAGTGATCTGTGATGTGGGTGTGTCAAGGGTGTGGGTGATCTGTGAGGTTGGTGTGTCGGGAGTGTGGGTGAACTGTGCGGTGGGTGTGTCAGTGTGGGTGATCTGTGAGGTGGGTGTCTCGAGAGTGTGGGTGATCTGTGAGGTGGGTGTGTCAGTGTGGGTGATCTGTGAGGTGGGTGTGTCGAGAGTGTGGGTGATCTCTAAGGTGGGTGTGTCGAGAGTGTGGGTGATCTGTGAGGTGGATGTGTCAGTGTGGGTGATCTGTCAGGTGGGTGAGTCAGTGTGGATGATCTGTGAGGTGGGTGTGTCGAGAATGTGGGTGATCTGCGAGGTGGGTGTGTCAGGAGAGTGGGTGAACTGTGAGGTGGGTGACCTGTGAGGTGGGTGTGTCGGGTGTGTGAGTGATCTGTGATGTGGGTGTGTCAAGAGTGTGGGTGATCTGTGAGGTTGGTGTGTCAGGGGAGTGGGTGAACTGTGAGGTGGGTGTCTCAGTGTGGGTGATCTGTGAGGTGGGTGTATCAGTGTGGGTGATCTGTCAGGTGGCTGTGTCGGTGTGGGTGAACTGTGAGGTGGGTGTGTCAGTGTTGGTGATCTGTGAGGTGGGTGTGTCGGGAGTGTGAGTGATCTGTGATGTGGGTGTGTCAAGAGTGTGGGTGATCTGTGAGGTTGGTGTGTCAGGGGACTGGGTGAACTGTGAGGTGGGTGTGTCAGTGTGGGTGATCTGTGAGGTGGGTGTGTCAGTGTGGGTGATCTGTCAGGTGGCTGTGTCGGTGTGGGTGAACTGTGAGGTGGGTGTGTCAGTGTTGGTGATCTGTGAGGTGGGTGTGTCGGGAGTGTGAGTGATCTGTGATGTGGGTGTGTCATGAGTGTGGGTGATCTGTGAGGTTGGTGTGTCGGGAGTGTGGGTGAACTGTGCGGTGGGTGTGTCAGTGTGGGTGATCTGTGAGGTGGGTGTGTCAGTGTGGGTGATCTGTCAGGTGGCTGTGTCGGTGTGGGTGAACTGTGAGGTGGGTGTGTCAGTGTTGGTGATCTCTGAGGTGGGTGTGTCGGGAGTGTGAGTGATCTGTGATGTGGGTGTGTCAAGAGTGTGGGTGATCTGTGAGGTTGGTGTGTCGGGAGTGTGGGTGAACTGTGCGGTGGGTGTGTCAGTGTGGGTGATCTGTGAGGTGTGTGTCTCGAGAGTGTGGGTGATCTGTGAGCTGGGTGTGTCAGTGTGGGTGATCTGTGAGGTGGGTGTGTCAGTGTCGGTGATCTCTGAGATGGGTGTGTCAGTGTGGGTGATCTGTGAGGTGGGTGTGTCGGGAGTGTGGGTGATCTGTGACGTGGGTGTGTCAGTAGTGTGGGTGCACTGTGAGGTGGGTGTGTCAGTGTGGGATATCTGAGAGGTGGATGTGTCCGGACTGTGGGTGATCTGTGAGGTGTGTGAGTCAGTGTGGATGATCTGTGAGGTGGATGTGTCATTGTGGGTGATCTGTCAGGTGGCTGTGTCGGTGTGGGTGATCTGGGAAGTGGGTAAACTGTGAGGTGGGTGTGTCAGTGTGGGTGATCTGTGAGGTGGGTGTGTCGGGAGTGTGAGTGTTCTGTGATGTGGGTGTGCCAAGAGTGTGGGTGATCTGTGAGGTTGGTGTGTCGGGAGTGTGGGTGACCTGTGCGGTGGGTGTGTCAGTGTGGGTGATCTGTGAGGTGAGTGTCACGAAAGTGTGGGTGATCTGTGAGGTGGGTGTGTCAGTGTGCGTAATCTGAGAGGTGGGTGTCTCGACAGTCTGGGTGATCTGTGAGGTGGATGTGTCGGGAGTGTGGGTGATCTGTGAGGTGGGTGTTTCAGTGTGGGTGTTCTGTGAGGTTGGTGTGTCGGGAGTGTGGGTGACCTGTGTGGTGGGTGTGTCAGTGTGGGTGATCTGTGAGGTGGGTGTGTCGGGAGTGTGAGTGATCTGTGATGTGGGTGTGTCAAGACTGTGGGTGATCTGTGAGGCTGGTGTGTCGGGAGTGTGGGTGACCTGTGCGGTGGGTGTGTCAGTGTGGATGACCTGTGAGGTGGTTGTGTCGAGAGTGTGGGTGATCTCTGAGGTGGGTGTGTCGAAAGTGTGGGTGATCTGTCAGGTGGGTGTGTCGGGAGTGTGAGTGATCTGTGATGTGGGTGTGTCATGACTGTGGGTGATCTGTGAGGCTGGTGTGTCGGGAGTGTGGGTGACCTGTGCGGTGGGTGTGTCAGTGTGGATGATCTGTGAGGTGGTTGTGTCGAGAGTGTGGGTGATCTCTGAGGTGGGTGTGTCGAAAGTGTGGGTGATCTGTGAGGTGGATGTTTCAGTGTGGGTGATCTATCAGGTGGCTGTGTCGGTGTGGGTGATCTGGGAGGTGGTTGTGTCAGGAGAGTGGGTGAACTCTGAGGTGGGTGTGTCAGTGTGGGTGACCTGTGAGGTGGGTGTGTCGGGAGTGTGAGTGATCTGTGATGTGGTTGTGTCAAGAGTGTGGTTGTCTGTGAGGTTGGTGTGTCGGGAGTGTGGGGGACCTGTGCGGTGGGTGTGTCAGTGTGAGTGATCTGTGAGGTGGGTGTCTCGAAAGTGTGGGTGATCTGTGAGGTGGGTGTGTCAGTGTGCGTAATGTGAGAGGTGGGTGTGTCGAGAGTCTGGGTGATCTGTGAGGTGGAAGTGTCGGGAGTGTGGGTGATCTGTGAGGTTGTTGTGTCAGTGTGGGTGATCTGTGAGGTGGGTCTTTCAAGACTGTGGGTGATCTGTGAGCTGGGTGTGTGGGGAGTGTGGGTGATCTGTGAGGTGGGTGTGTGAGTGTGCGTGATCTGTGAGGTGGGTGTGTCAGTGTGGGTGATCTGTGAGCTGGGTTTGTCAGGATGGTGGGTGATCTGTGAGGTGGGTGTGTAAAGTGGGTTATCTGTGAGGTGGGTGTGTCGGGAGTGTGTTTGATCTGTGAGGTGGGTGTGTCGGGAGTGTGAGTGATCTGTGAGGTGGGTGTGTCAGTGTGGGTGATCAGTGAGGTGGGTGTGTCGGGAGTGTGGGTGATCTGTGAGGTGGGTGTGTCGAGAGTGTGGGTGATCTCTACGGTGGGTGTGTCGAGAGTGTGGGTGATCTGTGAGGTGGATGTGTCAGTGTGGGTGATCTGTCAGGTGGGTGAGTCAGTGTCGATGATCTGTGAGGTGGGTGTATCGAGAATGTGGGTGATCTGCGAGGTGGGTGTGTCAGGAGAGTGGGTGAACTGTGAGGTGGGTGACCTGTGAGGTGGGTGTGTCGGGTGTGTGAGTGATCTGTGATGTGGGTGTGTCAAGAGTGTGGGTGATCTGTGAGGTTGGTGTGTCAGGGGAGTGGGTGAACTGTGAGGTGGGTGTCTCAGTGTGGGTGATCTGTGAGGTGGGTGTGTCAGTGTTGGTGATCTGTGAGGTGGGTGTGTCGGGAGTGTGAGTGATCTGTGATGTGGGTGTGTCAAGAGTGTGGGTGATCTGTGAGGTTGGTGTGTCGGGAGTGTGGGTGAACTGTGCGGTGGGTGTGTCAGTGTGGGTGATCTGTGAGGTGGGTGTCTCGAGAGTGTGGGTGATCTGTGAGGTGGGTGTGTCAGTGTGGGTGATCTGTGAGGTGGGTGTGTCGAGAGTGTGGGTGATCTCTAAGGTGGGTGTGTCGAGAGTGTGGGTGATCTGTGAGGTGGATGTGTCAGTGTGGGTGATCTGTCAGGTGGGTGAGTCAGTGTGGATGATCTGTGAGGTGGGTGTGTCGAGAATGTGGGTGATCTGCGAGGTGGGTGTGTCAGGAGAGTGGGTGAACTGTGAGGTGGGTGACCTGTGAGGTGGGTGTGTCGGGTGTGTGAGTGATCTGTGATGTGGGTGTGTCAAGAGTGTGGGTGATCTGTGAGGTTGGTGTGTCAGGGGAGTGGGTGAACTGTGAGGTGGGTGTGTCAGTGTGGGTGATCTGTGAGGTGGGTGTGTCAGTGTGGGTGATCTGTCAGGTGGCTGTGTCGGTGTGGGTGAACTGTGAGGTGGGTGTGTCAGTGTTGGTGATCTGTGAGGTGGGTGTGTCGGGATTGTGAGTGATCTGTGATGTGGGTGTGTCAAGAGTGTGGGTGATCTGTGAGGTTGGTGTGTCGGGAGTGTGGGTGAACTGTGCGGTGGGTGTGTCAGTGTGGGTGATCTGTAAGGTGGGTGTCTCGAGAGTGTGGGTGATCTGTGAGGTGGGTGTCTGGAGAGTGTGGGTGATCTGTGAGCTGGGTGTGTCAGTGTGGGTGATCTGTGAGGTGGGTGTGTCAGTGTCGGTGATCTCTGAGATGGGTGTGTCAGTGTGGGTGATCTGTGAGGTGGGTGTGTCGGGAGTGTGGGTGATCTGTGACGTGGGCGTGTCAGTAGTGTGGGTTCACTGTGAGGTGGGTGTGTCAGTGTGGGATATCTGAGAGGTGGATGTGTCCGGACTGTGGGTGATCTGTGAGGTGGGTGAGTCAGTGTGGATGATCTGTGAGGTGGATGTGTCAGTGTGGGTGATCTGTCAGGTGGCTGTGTCGGTGTGGGTGATCTGGGAAGTGGGTAAACTGTGAGGTGGGTGTGTCAGTGTGGGTGATCTGTGAGGTGGGTGTGTCGGGAGTGTGAGTGTTCTGTGATATTGGTGTGCCAAGAGTGTGGGTGATCTGTGAGGTTGGTGTGTCGGGAGTGTGGGTGACCTGTGCGGTGGGTGTGTCAGTGTGGGTGATCTGTGAGGTGAGTGTCACGAAAGTGTGGGTGATCTGTGAGGTGGGTGTGTCAGTGTGCGTAATCTGAGAGGTGGGTGTCTCGACAGTCTGGGTGATCTGTGAGGTGGATGTGTCGGGAGTGTGGGTGATCTGTGAGGTGGGTGTGTCAGTGTGGGTGTTCTGTGAGGTGGGTGTGTCAAGACTGTGGGTGATCTGTGAGGTTGGTGTGTCGGGAGTGTGGGTGACCTGTGTGGTGGGTGTGTCAGTGTGGGTGATCTGTGAGGTGGGTGTGTCGGGAGTGTGAGTGATCTGTGATGTGGGTGTGTCAAGACTGTGGGTGATCTGTGAGGTTGGTGTGTCGGGAGTGTGGGTGACCTGTGCGGTGGGTGTGTCAGTGTGGATGATCTGTGAGGTGGTTGTGTCGAGAGTGTGGGTGATCTCTGAGGTGGGTGTGTCGAAAGTGTGGGTGATCTGTGAGGTGGATGTGTCAGTGTGGGTGATCTATCAGGTGGCTGTGTCGGTGTGGGTGATCTGGGAGGTGGTTGTGTCAGGAGAGTGGGTGAACTCTGAGGTGGGTGTGTCAGTGTGGGTGACCTGTGAGGTGGGTGTGTCGGGAGTGTGAGTGATCTGTGATGTGGTTGTGTCAAGAGTGTGGTTGTCTGTGAGGTTGGTGTGTCGGGAGTGTGGGGGACCTGTGCGGTGGGTGTGTCAGTGTGAGTGATCTGTGAGGTGGGTGTCTCGAAAGTGTGGGTGATCTGTGAGGTGGGTGTGTCAGTGTGCGTAATGTGAGAGGTGGGTGTGTCGAGAGTCTGGGTGATCTGTGAGGTGGAAGTGTCGGGAGTGTGGGTGATCTGTGAGGTTGGTGTGTCAGTGTGGGTGATCTGTGAGGTGGGTGTTTCAAGACTGTGGGTGATCTGTGAGGTGGGTGTGTGGGGAGTGTGGGTGATCTGTGAGGTGGGTGTGTTAGTGTGCGTGATCTGTGAGGTGAGTGTGTCAGTGTGGGTGATCTGTGAGCTGGGTGTGTCAGGATGGTGGGTGATCTGTGAGGTGGGTGTGTATAGTGGGTTATCTGTGAGGTGGGTGTGTCGGGAGTGTGTGTGATCTGTGAGGTGGGTGTGTCGGGAGTGTGAGTGATCTGTGAGGTGGGTGTGTCAGTGTGGGTGATCAGTGAGGTGGGTGTGTCGGGAGTGTGGGTGATCTGTGAGGTGGGTGTGTCGAGAGTGTGGGTGATCTGTGAGGTGGGTGTGTCAGTGTGCGTAATCTGTGAGGTGGGTGTGTCGAGAATCTGGGTGATCTGTGAGGTGGGTGTGTCAGTGTGAGATATCTGAGAGGTGGATGTGTCCGGATTGTGGGTGATCTGTGAGGTGGGTGAGTCAGTGTGTATGATCTGTGAGGTGGTTGTGTCAATGTGGGTGATCTGTCAGGTGGGTGAGTCAGTGTGGATGATCTGTGAGGTGGGAGTGTCGAGAATGTGGGTGATCTGCGAGGTGGGTGTGTCAGGAGAGTGGGTGAACTGTGAGGTGGGTGACCTGTGAGGTGGGTGTGTCGGGTGTGTGAGTGATCTGTGATGTGAGTGTGTCAAGAGTGTGGGTGATCTGTGAGGTGGGTGTGTCAGTGTGGGTGATCTGTCAGGTGGCTGTGTCGGTGTGGGTGAACTGTGAGGTGGGTGTGTCAGTGTTGGTGATCTGTGAGGTGGGTGTGTCGGGAGTGTGAGTGATCTGTGATGTGGGTGTGTCAAGAGTGTGGGTGATCTGTGAGGTTGGTGTGTCGGGAGTGTGGGTGAACTGTGCGGTGGGTGTGTCAGTGTGGGTGATCTGTGAGGCGGGTGTCTCGAGAGTGTGGGTGATCTGTGAGGTGGGTGTCTCGAGAGTGTGGGTGATCTGTGAGCTGGGTGTGTCAGTGTGGGTGATCTGTGAGGTGGGTGTGTCAGTGTCGGTGATCTCTGAGATGGGTGTGTCAGTGTGGGTGATCTGTGAGGTGGGTGTGTCGGGAGTGTGGGTGATCTGTGACGTGGGTGTGTCAGTAGTGTGGGTGCACTGTGAGGTGGGTGTGTCAGTGTGGGATATCTGAGAGGTGGATGTGTCCGGACTGTGGGTGATCTGTGAGGTGGGTGAGTCAGTGTGGATGATCTGTGAGGTGGATGTGTCAGTGTGGGTGATCTGTCAGGTGGCTGTGTCGGTGTGGGTGATCTGGGAAGTGGGTAAACTGTGAGGTGGGTGTGTCAGTGTGGGTGATCTGTGAGGTGGGTGTGTCGGGAGTGTGAGTGTTCTGTGATGTGGGTGTGCCAAGAGTGTGGGTGATCTGTGAGGTTGGTGTGTTGGGAGTGTGGGTGACCTGTGCGGTGGGTGTGTCAGTGTGGGTGATCTGTGAGGTGAGTGTCACGAAAGTGTGGGTGATCTGAGAGGTGGGTGTGTCAGTGTGCGTAATCTGAGAGGTGGGTGTCTCGACAGTCTGGGTGATCTGTGAGGTGGATGTGTCGGGAGTGTGGGTGATCTGTGAGGTGGGTGTGTCAGTGTGGGTGTTCTGTGAGGTGGGTGTGTCAAGACTGTGGGTGATCTGTGAGGTTGTTGTGTCGGGAGTGTGGGTGACCTGTGTGGTGGGTGTGTCAGTGTGGGTGATCTGTGAGGTGGGTGTGTCGGGAGTGTGAGTGATCTGTGATGTGGGTGTGTCAAGACTGTGGGTGATCTGTGAGGTTGGTGTGTCGGGAGTGTGGGTGACCTGTGCGGTGGGTGTGTCAGTGTGGATGATCTGTGAGGTGGTTGTGTCGAGAGTGTGGGTGATCTCTGAGGTGGGTGTGTCGAAAGTGTGGGTGATCTGTGAGGTGGATGTGTCAGTGTGGGTGATCTATCAGGTGGCTGTGTCGGTGTGGGTGATCTGGGAGGTGGTTGTGTCAGGAGAGTGGGTGAACTCTGAGGTGGGTGTGTCAGTATGGGTGACCTGTGAGGTGGGTGTGTCGGGAGTGTGAGTGATCTGTGATGTGGTTGTGTCAAGAGTGTGGTTGTCTGTGAGGTTGGTGTGTCGGGAGTGTGGGGGACCTGTGCGGTGGGTGTGTCAGTGTGAGTGATCTGTGAGGTGGGTGTCTCGAAAGTGTGGGTGATCTGTGAGGTGGGTGTGTCAGTGTGCGTAATCTGAGAGTTGGGTGTGTCGAGAGTCTGGGTGATCTGTGAGGTGGAAGTGTCGGGAGTGTGGGTGATCTGTGAGGTTGGTGTGTCAGTGTGGGTGATCTGTGAGGTGGGTGTTTCAAGACTGTGGGTGATCTGTTAGGTGGGTGTGTGGGGACTGTGGGTGATCTGTGAGGTGGGTGTGTTAGTGTGCGTGATCTGTGAGGTGGGTGTGTCAGTGTGGGTGATCTGTGAGCTGGGTGTGTCAGGATGGTGGGTGATCTGTGAGTTGGGTGTGTAAAGTGGGTTATCTGTGAGGTGGGTGTGTCGGGAGTGTGTGTGATCTGTGAGGTGGGTGTGTCGGGAGTGTGAGTGATCTGTGAGGTGGGTGTGTCAGTGTGGGTGATCAGTGAGGTGGGTGTGTCGGGAGTGTGGGTGATCTGTGAGGTGGGTGTGTCGAGAGTGTGGGTGATCTGTGAGGTGGGTGTGTCAGTGTGCGTAATCTGTGAGGTGGGTGTGTCGAGAATCTGGGTGATCTGTGAGGTGGGTGTGTCAGTGTGAGATATCTGAGAGGTGGATGTGTCCGGATTGTGGGTGATCTGTGAGGTGGGTGAGTCAGTGTGTATGATCTGTGAGGTGGTTGTGTCGAGAGTGTGGGTGATCTCATGAGGTGGGTGTGTCGATAGTGTGGGTGATCTGTGAGGTGGATGTGTCAGTGTGGGTGATCTGTCAGGTGGCTGTGTCGGTGTGGGTGATCTGGGAAGTGGGTGAACTGTGAGGTGGGTGTGTCAGTGCGGGTGATCCGTGAGGTGGGTGTGTCGGGAGTGTGAGTGTTCTGTGAGGTTGGTGTGTCGGGAGTGTGGGTGACCTGTGCGGTGGGTGTGTCAGTGTGGGTGATCTGTGAGGTGGGTGTCACGAAAGTGTGGGTGATCTGTGAGGTGGGTGTGTCAGTGTGCGTAATCTGAGAGGTGGGTGTCTCGACAGTCTGGGTGATATGTGAGGTGGATGTGTCGGGAGTGTGCGTGATCTGTGAGGTGGGTGTGTCTGTGTGGGTGATCTGTGAGGTGGGTGTGTCAAGACTGTGGGTGATCTGTGAGGTTGGTGTGTCGGGAGTGTGGGTGACCTGAGCGGTGGGTGTGTCAGTGTGGGTGATCTGTGAGGTGGGTGTCTCGAACGTGTGGGTGATCTGTGAGGTGGGTGTGTCAGTGTGCGTAATATGAAAGGTGGGTGTGTCGAGAGTGTGGGTGATCTGTGAGGTGGGTGTGTCGAGAGTGTGGGTGATCTGTGAGGTGGGTGTGTCAGTGTGCGTAATCTGTGAGGTGGGTGTGTTGAGAGTCTGGGTGATCTGTGAGGTTGGTGTGTCGGGAGTGTGGGTGACCTGTGCGGTGGGTGTGTCAGTTCGGGTGATCTGTGAGGTGGGTGCGTGGGGAGTGTGGGTGATGTGTGAGGTGGGTGTGTGAGTGTGCGTGATCTGTGAGGTGGGTGTGTCAGTGTGGGTGATCTGTGAGCTGGGTGTGTCGAGAGTGTGGGTGATCTGTCAGGTGGGTGTGTCAGTGTGCGTAATCTGTGAGGTGGGTGCTTCGAGAGTCTCGGTGATCTGTGAGGTGGGTGTGTCAGTTTGGGTGATCTGTGAGGTGGGTGTGTCGGGAGTGTGGTGATCTATGAGATGGGTGTGTCAGTAGTGTGGGTGAACTGTGAGGTGGGTGTGTCAGTGTGGGATATCTGAGAGGTGGATGTGTCCGGACTGTGGGTGATCTGTGAGGTGGGTGAGTCAGTGTGGATGATCTGTGAGGTGGTTGTGTCGAGAGTGTAGGTGATCTCTGAGTTGGGTGTGTCGAGAGTGTGGGTGATCTCTGAGGTGGATGTGTCAGTGTGGGTGATCTGTCAGGTGGCTGTGTCGGTGTGGGTGATCTGGGAGGTGGGTGTGTCAGGAGAGTGGGTGAACTGTGAGGTGGGTGTGTCAGTGTGGGTGATCTGTAAGGTGGGTGTGTCGGGAGTGTGAGTGATCTGTGATGTGGGTGTGTCAAGAGTGTGGGTGATCTGTGAGGTTGGTGTGTTGGGAGTGTGGGTGATCTGTGAGGTTGGTGTGTCAGTATGCGTAATCTGAGAGGTGGGTGTGTAGAGAGTCTGGGTGATCTGTGAGGTGGATGTGTCGGGAGTGTGGGTGATCTGTGAGGTGGGTGTGTCAGTGTGGGTGATCTGTGAAGTGGGTGTGTCAAGACTGTGGGTGATCTGTGAGGTGGGTGTGTGGGGAGTGTGGGTGATCTGTGAGGTGGGTGTGTGAGTGTGCGTGATCTGTGAGGTGGGTGTGTCGGGAGTGTGTGTGATCTGTGAGGTGGGTGTGTCGGGAGTGTGAGTGATCTGTGAGGTGGGTGTGTCAGTGTGGGTGATCAGTGAGGTGGGTGTGTCAGTAGTGTCGGTGAACTGTGAGGTGGGTGTGTCAGTGTGGGATATCTGTGAGGTGGATGTGTCCGGACTGTGGGTGATCTGTGAGGTGGGTGAGTCAGTGTGTATGATCTGTGAGGTGGTTGTGTCGAGAGTGTGGGTGATCTCATGAGGTGGGTGTGTCGATAGTGTGGGTGATCTGTGAGGTGGATGTGTCAGTGTGGGTGATCTGTCAGGTGGCTGTGTCGGTGTGGGTGATCTGGGAAGTGGGTGAACTGTGAGGTGGGTGTGTCAGTGCGGGTGATCCGTGAGGTGGGTGTGTCGGGAGTGTGAGTGTTCTGTGAGGTTGGTGTGTCGGGAGTGTGGGTGACCTGTGCGGTGGGTGTGTCAGTGTGGGTGATCTGTGAGGTGGGTGTCACGAAAGTGTGGGTGATCTGTGAGGTGGGTGTGTCAGTGTGCGTAATCTGAGAGGTGGGTGTCTCGACAGTCTGGGTGATATGTGAGGTGGATGTGTCGGGAGTGTGCGTGATCTGTGAGGTGGGTGTGTCTGTGTGGGTGATCTGTGAGGTGGGTGTGTCAAGACTGTGGGTGATCTGTGAGGTTGGTGTGTCGGGAGTGTGGGTGACCTGAGCGGTGGGTGTGTCAGTGTGGGTGATCTGTGAGGTGGGTGTCTCGAACGTGTGGGTGATCTGTGAGGTGGGTGTGTCAGTGTGCGTAATATGAAAGGTGGGTGTGTCGAGAGTGTGGGTGATCTGTGAGGTGGGTGTGTCGAGAGTGTGGGTGATCTGTGAGGTGGGTGTGTCAGTGTGCGTAATCTGTGAGGTGGGTGTGTTGAGAGTCTGGGTGATCTGTGAGGTTGGTGTGTTCGGAGTGTGGGTGACCTGTGCGGTGGGTGTGTCAGTTCGGGTGATCTGTGAGGTGGGTGTCTCGAAAGTGTGGGTGATCTGTGAGGTGGGTGTGTCAGTGTGGGTGATCTGTGAGGTGGGTGTCACGATAGTGTGGGTGATCTGTGAGGTGGGTGTGTCAGTGTGCGTAATCTGAGAGGTCGGTGTCTCGACAGTCTGGGTGATCTGTGAGGTGGATGTGTCGGGAGTGTGCGTGATCTGTGAGTTGGGTGTGTCTGTGTGGGTGATCTGTGAGGTGGGTGTGTCAAGACTGTGGGTGATCTGTGAGGTTGGTGTGTCGGGAGTGTTGGTGACATGTGCGGTGGGTGTGTCAGTGTGGGTGATCTGTGAGGTGGGTGTCTCGAACGTGTGGGTGATCTGTGAGGTGGGTGTGTCAGTGTGCGTAATATGAAAGGTGGGTGTGTCGAGAGTGTGGGTGATCTGTGAGGTGGGTTTGTCGAGAGTGTGGGTGATCTGTGAGGTGGGTGTGTCAGTGTGCGTAATCTGTGAGGTGGGTGTGTTGAGAGTCTGGGTGATCTGTGAGGTTGGTGTGTCGGGAGTGTGGGTGACCTGTGCGGTGGGTGTGTCAGTGCGGGTGATCTGTGAAGTGGGTGTCTCGAAAGTGTGGGTGATCTGTGAGGTGGGTGTGTCAGTGTGCGTAATATGAAAGGTGGGTGTGTCGAGATTCTGGGTGATCTGTGAGGTGGGTGCGTGGGGAGTGTGGGTGATGTGTGAGGTGGGTGTGTGAGTGTGCGTGATCTGTGAGGTGGGTGTGTCAGTGTGGGTGATCTGTGAGCTGGGTGTGTCGAGAGTGTGGGTGATCTGTCAGGTGGGTGTGTCAGTGTGCGTAATCTGTGAGGTGGGTGCGTCGAGAGTCTGGGTGATCTGTGAGGTGGGTGTGTCAGTTTGGGTGATCTGTGAGGTGGGTGTGTCGGGAGTGTGGTGATCTATGAGATGGGTGTGTCAGTAGTGTGGGTGAACTGTGAGGTGGGTGTGTCAGTGTGGGATATCTGAGAGGTGGATGTGTCCGGACTGTGGGTGATCTGTGAGGTGGGTGAGTCAGTGTGGATGATCTGTGAGGTGGTTGTGTCGAGAGTGTAGGTGATCTCTGAGTTGGGTGTGTCGAGAGTGTGGGTGATCTGTGAGGTGGATGTGTCAGTGTGGGTGATCTGTCAGGTGGCTGTGTCGGTGTGGGTGATCTGGGAGGTGGGTGTGTCAGGAGAGTGGGTGAACTGTGAGGTGGGTGTGTCAGTGTGGGTGATCTGTAAGGTGGGTGTGTCGGGAGTGTGAGTGATCTGTGATGTGGGTGTGTCAAGAGTGTGGGTGATCTGTGAGGTTGGTGTGTCGGGAGTGTGGGTGATCTGTGAGGTTGGTGTGTCAGTATGCGTAATCTGAGAGGTGGGTGTGTAGAGAGTCTGGGTGATCTGTGAGGTGGATGTGTCGGGAGTGTGGGTGATCTGTGAGGTGGGTGTGTCAGTGTGGGTGATCTGTGAAGTGGGTGTGTCAAGACTGTGGGTGATCTGTGAGGTGGGTGTGTGGGGAGTGTGGGTGATCTGTGAGGTGGGTGTGTGAGTGTGCGTGATCTGTGAGGTGGGTGTGTCGGGAGTGTGTGTGATCTGTGAGGTGGGTGTGTCGGGAGTGTGAGTGATCTGTGAGGTGGGTGTGTCAGTGTGGGTGATCAGTGAGGTGGGTGTGTCAGTAGTGTCGGTGAACTGTGAGGTGGGTGTGTCAGTGTGGGATATCTGTGAGGTGGATGTGTCCGGACTGTGGGTGATATGTGAGGTGGGTGAGTCAGTGTGGATGATCTGTGAGGTGGGTGTGTCGAGAATGTGGGTGATCTCTGAGGTGGGTGTGTCGAGGGTGTGGGTGATCTGTGAGG
Organism: Mobula hypostoma; assembly: GCF_963921235.1. Lineage (NCBI taxonomy): Eukaryota > Metazoa > Chordata > Chondrichthyes > Myliobatiformes > Myliobatidae > Mobula > Mobula hypostoma. The sequence goes on along the minus strand of NW_026948108.1, from coordinate 52,749 downwards.
TGGATGTGTCAGTGTGGGTGATCTGTCATGTGGCTGTGTCGGTGTGGGTGATCTGGGAGGTGGGTGTGTCAGGAGAGTGGGTGAACTGTGAGGTGGGTGACCTGTGAGGTGGGTGTGTCGGGAGTGTGAGTGATCTGTGATGTGGGTGTGTCAAGAGTGTGGGTGATCTGTGAGGTTGGTGTGTCAGGAGAGTGGGTGAACTGTGAGGTGGGTGTGTCAGTGTGGGTGATCTGTGAGGTGGGTGTGTCAGTGTGGGTGATCTGTGAGATGAGCGTGTCAGTGTGGGTGATCTGGGAGGTGGGTGTGTCGAGAGTGTGGGTGATCTCTAAGGTGGGTGTGTCGAGAGTGTGGGTGATCTGTGAGGTGGATGTGTCAGTGTGCGTGATCTGTCAGGTGGCTGTGTCGGTGTGGGTGAACTGTGAGGTGGGTGTGTCAGTGATGATGATCTGTGAGGTGGGTGTGTCGGGAGTGTGAGTGATCTGTGATGTGGGTGTGTCAAGAGTGTGGGTGATCTGTGAGGTTGGTGTGTCGGGAGTGTGGGTGAACTGTGCGGTGGGTGTGTCAGTGTGGGTGATCTGTGAGGTGGGTGTCTCGAGAGTGTGGGTGATCTGTGAGGTGGGTGTGTCAGTGTGGGTGATCTGTGAGGTGGGTGTGTCGAGAGTCTGGGTGATCTGTGAGGTGGGTGTGTCAGTAGTGTGGGTGCACTCTGAGGTGGGTATGTCAGTGTGGGATATCTTAGAGGTGAATGTGTCCGGACTGTGGGTGATCTGTGAGGTGGGTGAGTCAGTGTGGATGATCTGTGAGGTGGATGTGTCAGTGTGGGTGATCTGTCAGGTGGCTGTGTCGGTGTGGGTGATCTGGGGAGTGGGTAAACTGTGAGGTGGGTGTGTCAGAGTGGGTGATCTGTGAGGTGGGTGTGTTGGGAGTGTGAGTGTTCTGTGATGTGGGTGTGCCAAGAGTGTGGGTGATCTGTGAGGTTGGTGTGTCGGGAGTGTGGGTGACCTGTGCGGTGGGTGTGTCAGTGTGGGTGATCTGTGAGGTGAGTGTCACGAAAGTGTGGGTGATCTGTGAGGTGGGTGTGTCAGTGTGCGTAATCTGAGAGGTGGGTGTCTCGACAGTCTGGGTAATCTGTGAGGTGGATGTGTCGGGAGTGTGGGTGATCTGTGAGGTGGGTGTGTCAGTGTGGGTGTTCTGTGAGGTGGGTGTGTCAAGACTGTGGGTGATCTGTGAGGTTGGTGTGTCGGGAGTGTGGGTGACCTGTGTGGTGGGTGTGTCAGTGTTGGTGAGCTCTGAGATGGGTGTGTCAGTATGCGTAATCTGAGAGGTGGGTGTGTAGAGAGTCTGGGTGATCTGTGAGGTGGATGTGTCGGGAGTGTGGGTGATCTGTGAGGTGGGTGTGTGGGGAGTGTGGGTGATCTGTGAGGTGGGTGTGTGAGTGTGCGTGATCTGTGAGGTGGGTGTGTCGGGAGTGTGTGTGATCTGTGAGGTGGGTGTGTCGGGAGTGTGAGTGATCTGTGAGGTGGGTGTGTCAGTGTGGGTGATCAGTGAGGTGGGTGTGTCAGTAGTGTCGGTGAACTGTGAGGTGGGTGTGTCAGTGTGGGATATCTGTGAGGTGGATGTGTCCGGACTGTGGGTGATCTGTGCGGTGGGTGTGTCAGTGTGGGTGATCTGTGAGGTGGGTGTCTCGAAAGTGTGGGTGATCTGTGAGGTGGGTGTGTCAGTGTGCGTAATCTGAGAGGTGGGTGTGTCGAGTGTCTGGGTGATCTGTGAAGTGGATATGTCGGGAGCGTGGGTGATCTGTGAGGTGGCTGTGTCACTGTGGGTGATATGTGAGGTGGGTGTGTCAAGACTGTGGGTGATCTGTGAGGTGGGTGTGTGGAGAGTGTGGGTGATCTGTGAGGTGGGTGTGTGAGTGTGCGTGATCTGTGAGATGGGTGTGTCAGTGTGGGTGATCTGTGAGCTGGGAGTGTCAGGTTGGTGGGTGAACTGTGAGGTGGGTGTGTCGGGAGTGTGAGTGATCTGTGATGTGGGTGTGTCAAGAGTGGGGGTGATCTGTGAGGTTGTTGTGTGGGGAGTGTGGGCGAACTGTGAGGTGGGTGTGTCGGGAGTGTGAGTGATCTGTGAGGTGGGTGTGTCAGGGTGGGTGATCAGTGAGGTGGGTGTGTCGGGAGTGTGTGTGATCTGTGAGGTGTGTGTGTCGGGAGTGTGAGTGATCTGTGAGGTGGGTGTGTCAGGGTGGGTGACCAGTGAGGTGGGTGTGTCGGGAATGTGGGTGATCTGTTAGGTGGGTGTGTCAGTAGTGTCGGTGAACTGTGAGGTGGGTGTGTCAGTGTGGGTGATCTGTGAGGTGGATGTGTCCGGACTGTGGGTGATCTGTGAGGTGGGTGTGTCAGTGTGGAAGATCTGTGAGGTGGGTGTGTCAGTGTGCGTAATCTGTGAGGTGGGTGTGTCGAGAGTCTGGGTGATCTGTGAGGTTAATGAGTAGGGAGTGTGTGTGACCTGTGCGGTGGGTATGTCAGTGTGGGTGATCTGTGAGGTGGATGTGTCGTGAGTGTGCGTGATCTCTGAGTTGGGTGTGTCGAGAGTGTGGATGATCTGTGAGGTGGATGTGTCAGTATGGGTGATCTGTCAGGTGGCTGTGTCGGTGTGGGTGATCTGGGAGGTGGGTGTGTCAGGAGAGTGGGTGAACTGTGAGGTGGGTGTGTCAGTGTGGGTGATGTGTGAGGTGGGTGTGTCGGGAGTGTGAGTGATCTCTGATGTGGGTGTGTCAGTGTGGGTGATCTGTGAGGTTGGTGTGTCAGGAGTGTGGGTGATCTGTGCGGTGGGTGTGTCAGTGTGGGTGATCTTGAGGTGGGTGTCCGAAAGTGTGGGTGATCTGTGAGGTGGGTGTGTCAGTGTGCGTAATGTGAGAGGTGGGTGTGTCGAGAGTCTGGGTGATCTGTGAGGTGGATGTGTCGGGAGTGTGGGTGATCTGTGAGGAGGGTGTGTCAGTGTGAGTGATCTGTGAGGTTGGTGTATCGGGAGTGTGAGTGATCTGTGATGTGGGTGTGTCAAGAGTGTGGGTGATCTGTGAGGTTGGTGTGTCGGTAGTGTGGGTGACCTGTGCGGTGGGTGTGTCAGTGTGGGTGATCTGTGAGGTGGGTGTCTCGAACGTGTGGGTGATCTGTGAGGTGGGTGTGTCAGTGTGCGTAATATGAAAGGTGGGTGTGTCGAGAGTGTGGGTGATCTGTGAGGTGGGTTTGTCGAGAGTGTGGGTGATCTGTGAGGTGGGTGTGTCAGTGTGCGTAATCTGTGAGGTGGGTGTGTTGAGAGTCTGGGTGATCTGTGAGGTTGGTGTGTCGGGAGTGTGGGTGACCTGTGCGGTGGGTGTGTCAGTGCGGGTGATCTGTGAGGTGGGTGTCTCGAAAGTGTGGGTGATCTGTGAGGTGGGTGTGTCAGTGTGCGTAATATGAAAGGTGGGTGTGTCGAGAGTCTGGGTGATCTGTGAGGTGGGTGCGTGGGGAGTGTGGGTGATGTGTGAGGTGGGTGTGTGAGTGTGCGTGATCTGTGAGGTGGGTGTGTCAGTGTGGGTGATCTGTGAGCTGGGTGTGTCGAGAGTGTGGGTGATCTGTCAGGTGGGTGTGTCAGTGTGCGTAATCTGTGAGGTGGGTGCGTCGAGAGTCTGGGTGATCTGTGAGGTGGGTGTGTCAGTTTGGGTGATCTGTGAGGTGGGTGTGTCGGGAGTGTGGTGATCTATGAGATGGGTGTGTCAGTAGTGTGGGTGAACTGTGAGGTGGGTGTGTCAGTGTGGGGTATCTGAGAGGTGGATGTGTCCGGACTGTGGGTGATCTGTGAGGTGGGTGAGTCAGTGTGGATGATCTGTGAGGTGGTTGTGTCGAGAGTGTAGGTGATCTCTGAGTTGGGTGTGTCGAGAGTGTGGGTGATCTGTGAGGTGGATGTGTCAGTGTGGGTGATCTGTCAGGTGGCTGTGTCGGTGTGGGTGATCTGGGAGGTGGGTGTGTCAGGAGAGTGGGTGAACTGTGAGGTGGGTGTGTCAGTGTGGGTGATCTGTAAGGTGGGTGTGTCGGGAGTGTGAGTGATCTGTGATGTGGGTGTGTCAAGAGTGTGGGTGATCTGTGAGGTTGGTGTGTCGGGAGTGTGGGTGATCTGTGAGGTTGCTGTGTCAGTATGCGTAATCTGAGAGGTGGGTGTGTAGAGAGTCTGGGTGATCTGTGAGATGGATGTGTCGGGAGTGTGGGTGATCTGTGAGGTGGGTGTGTCAGTGTGGGTGATCTGTGAGGTGGGTGTGTCAAGACTGTGGGTGATCTGTGAGGTGGGTGTGTGGGGAGTGTGGGTGATCTGTGAGGTGGGTGTGTGAGTGTGCGTGATCTGTGAGGTGGGTGTGTCGGGAGTGTGTGTGATCTGTGAGGTGGGTGTGTCGGGAGTGTGAGTGATCTGTGAGGTGGGTGTGTCAGTGTGGGTGATCAGTGAGGTGGGTGTGTCAGTAGTGTCGGTGAACTGTGAGGTGGGTGTGTCAGTGTGGGATATCTGTGAGGTGGATGTGTCCGGACTGTGGGTGATCTGTGAGGTGGGTGAGTCAGTGCGGATGATCTGTGAGGTGGGTGTGTCGAGAATGTGGGTGATCTCTGAGGTGGGTGTGTCGAGGGTGTGGGTGATCTGTGAGGTGGATGTGTCAGTGTGGGTGATCTGTCATGTGGCTGTGTCGGTGTGGGTGATCTGGGAGGTGGGTGTGTCAGGAGAGTGGGTGAACTGTGAGGTGGGTGACCTGTGAGGTGGGTGTGTCGGGAGTGTGAGTGATCTGTGATGTGGGTGTGTCAAGAGTGTGGGTGATCTGTGAGGTTGGTGTGTCAGGAGAGTGGGTGAACTGTGAGGTGGGTGTGTCAGTGTGGGTGATCTGTGAGGTGGGTGTGTCAGTGTGGGTGATCTGTGAGATGAGCGTGTCAGTGTGGGTGATCTGGGAGGTGGGTGTGTCGAGAGTGTGGGTGATCTCTAAGGTGGGTGTGTCGAGAGTGTGGGTGATCTGTGAGGTGGGTGAGTCAGTGTGGGTGATCTGTCAGGTGGCTGTGTCAGTGTGGGTGATCTGGGGAGTGGGTAAACTGTGAGGTGGGTGTGTCAGAGTGGGTGATCTGTGAGGTGGGTGTGTCGGGAGTGTGAGTGTTCTGTGATGTGGGTGTGCCAAGAGTGTGGGTGATCTGTGAGGTTGGTGTGTCGGGAGTGTGGGTGACCTGTGCGGTGGGTGTGTCAGTGTGGGTGATCTGTGAGGTGAGTGTCACGAAAGTGTGGGTGATCTGTGAGGTGGGTGTGTCAGTGTGCGTAATCTGAGAGGTGGGTGTCTCGACAGTCTGGGTAATCTGTGAGGTGGATGTGTCGGGAGTGTGGGTGATCTGTGAGGTGGGTGTGTCAGTGTGGGTGTTCTGTGAGGTGGGTGTGTCAAGACTGTGGGTGATCTGTGAGGTTGGTGTGTCGGGAGTGTGGGTGACCTGTGTGGTGGGTGTGTCAGTGTTGGTGAGCTCTGAGATGGGTGTGTCAGTATGCGTAATCTGAGAGGTGGGTGTGTAGAGAGTCTGGGTGATCTGTGAGGTGGATGTGTCGGGAGTGTGGGTGATCTGTGAGGTGGGTGTGTGGGGAGTGTGGGTGATCTGTGAGGTGGGTGTGTGAGTGTGCGTGATCTGTGAGGTGGGTGTGTCGGGAGTGTGTGTGATCTGTGAGGTGGGTGTGTCGGGAGTGTGAGTGATCTGTGAGGTGGGTGTGTCAGTGTGGGTGATCAGTGAGGTGGGTGTGTCAGTAGTGTCGGTGAACTGTGAGGTGGGTGTGTCAGTGTGGGATATCTGTGAGGTGGATGTGTCCGGACTGTGGGTGATCTGTGCGGTGGGTGTGTCAGTGTGGGTGATCTGTGAGGTGGGTGTCTCGAAAGTGTGGGTGATCTGTGAGGTGGGTGTGTCAGTGTGCGTAATCTGAGAGGTGGGTGTGTCGAGTGTCTGGGTGATCTGTGAAGTGGATATGTCGGGAGCGTGGGTGATCTGTGAGGTGGCTGTGTCACTGTGGGTGATATGTGAGGTGGGTGTGTCAAGACTGTGGGTGATCTGTGAGGTGGGTGTGTCAAGAGTGTGGGTGATCTGTGAGGTTGGTGTGTCGGGAGTGTGGGTGAACTGTGCGGTGGGTGTGTCAGTGTGGGTGATCTGTGAGGTGGGTGTCTCGAGAGTGTGGGTGATCTGTGAGGTGGGTGTGTCAGTGTGGGTGATCTGTGAGGTGGGTGTGTCGAGAGTCTGGGTGATCTGTGAGGTGGGTGTGTCAGTAGTGTGGGTGCACTCTGAGGTGGGTATGTCAGTGTGGGATATCTTAGAGGTGAATGTGTCCGGACTGTGGGTGATCTGTGAGGTGGGTGAGTCAGTGTGGGTGATCTGTCAGGTGGCTGTGTCAGTGTGGGTGATCTGGGGAGTGGGTAAACTGTGAGGTGGGTGTGTCAGAGTGGGTGATCTGTGAGGTGGGTGTGTCGGGAGTGTGAGTGTTCTGTGATGTGGGTGTGCCAAGAGTGTGGGTGATCTGTGAGGTTGGTGTGTCGGGAGTGTGGGTGACCTGTGCGGTGGGTGTGTCAGTGTGGGTGATCTGTGAGGTGCGTGTCACGAAAGTGTGGGTGATCTGTGAGGTGGGTGTGTCAGTGTGCGTAATCTGAGAGGTGGGTGTCTCGACAGTCTGGGTAATCTGTGAGGTGGATGTGTCGGGAGTGTGGGTGATCTGTGAGGTGGGTGTGTCAGTGTGGGTGTTCTGTGAGGTGGGTGTGTCAAGACTGTGGGTGATCTGTGAGGTTGGTGTGTCGGGAGTGTGGGTGACCTGTGTGGTGGGTGTGTCAGTGTTGGTGAGCTCTGAGATGGGTGTGTCAGTATGCGTAATCTGAGAGGTGGGTGTGTAGAGAGTCTGGGTGATCTGTGAGGTGGATGTGTCGGGAGTGTGGGTGATCTGTGAGGTGGGTGTGTGGGGAGTGTGGGTGATCTGTGAGGTGGGTGTGTGAGTGTGCGTGATCTGTGAGGTGGGTGTGTCGGGAGTGTGTGTGATCTGTGAGGTGGGTGTGTCGGGAGTGTGAGTGATCTGTGAGGTGGGTGTGTCAGTGTGGGTGATCAGTGAGGTGGGTGTGTCAGTAGTGTCGCTGAACTGTGAGGTGGGTGTGTCAGTGTGGGATATCTGTGAGGTGGATGTGTCCGGACTGTGGGTGATCTGTGCGGTGGGTGTGTCAGTGTGGGTGATCTGTGAGGTGGGTGTCTCGAAAGTGTGGGTGATCTGTGAGGTGGGTGTGTCAGTGTGCGTAATCTGAGAGGTGGGTGTGTCGAGTGTCTGGGTGATCTGTGAAGTGGATATGTCGGGAGCGTGGGTGATCTGTGAGGTGGCTGTGTCACTGTGGGTGATATGTGAGGTGGGTGTGTCAAGACTGTGGGTGATCTGTGAGGTGGGTGTGTGGAGAGTGTGGGTGATCTGTGAGGTGGGTGTGTGAGTGTGCGTGATCTGTGAGATGGGTGTGTCAGTGTGGGTGATCTGTGAGCTGGGAGTGTCAGGTTGGTGGGTGAACTGTGAGGTGGGTGTGTCGGGAGTGTGAGTGATCTGTGATGTGGGTGTGTCAAGAGTGGGGGTGATCTGTGAGGTTGTTGTGTGGGGAGTGTGGGCGAACTGTGAGGTGGGTGTGTCGGGAGTGTGAGTGATCTGTGAGGTGGGTGTGTCAGGGTGGGTGATCAGTGAGGTGGGTGTGTCGGGAGTGTGTGTGATCTGTGAGGTGGGTGTGTCGGGAGTGTGAGTGATCTGTGAGGTGGGTGTGTCAGGGTGGGTGATCAGTGAGGTGGGTGTGTCGGGAATGTGGGTGATCTGTTAGGTGGGTGTGTCAGTAGTGTCGGTGAACTGTGAGGTGGGTGTGTCAGTGTGGGTGATCTGTGAGCTGGGAGTGTCAGGTTGGTGGGTGAACTGTGAGGTGGGTGTGTCGGGAGTGTGAGTGATCTGTGATGTGGGTGTGTCAAGAGTGTGGGTGATCTGTGAGGTTGGTGTGTGGGGAGTGTGGGTGAACTGTGAGCTGGGTCTGTCGGGAGTGTGAGTGATCTGTGAGGTGGGTGTGTCAGGGTGGGTGATCAGTGAGGTGGGTGTGTCGGGAGTTTGTGTGATCTGTGAGGTGGGTGTGTCGGGAGTGTGAGTGATCTGTGAGGTGGGTGTGTCAGGGTGGGTGATCAGTGAGGTGGGTGTGTCGGGAGTGTGGGTGATCTGTGAGGTGGGTGTGTCAGTAGCGTCGGTGAACTGTGAGGTGGGTGTGTCAGTGTGGGTGATCTGTGAGGTGGATGTGTCCGGACTGTGGGTGATCTGTGAGGTGGGTGAGTCAGTGTGCGTGATCTGTGAAGTGGGTGTGTCGTTAGTGCGGGTGATCTGTGAGGTGGGTGAGTCAGTGTGGGTGATCTGTGAGCTGGGTGTGTCGGGACTGTGGGTGACCTGTTAGGTGGTGGTGTCAGGAGTGTGGGTGATCTGTGAGGTGGGTGTTTCAGTGTGGGTGAGCTATGAGGTGGGTGTGTCGGGAGTGTGGGTGATCTGTGAGGTGGATGTGTCAGTGTAGGTGATCTCTCAGGTGGCTGTGTCGGTGTGGGTGAACTGTGAGGTGGGTGTGTCAGTGTGGGTGATCTGTGAGGTGGGTGTGTCGGGAGTGTGAGTGATCTGTGATGTGGGTGTGTCAAGAGTGTGGGTGATCTGTGAGGTTGGTGTGTTGGGAGTGTGGGTGATCTGTGAGGTGGGTGTGTCAGTATGCGTAATCTGAGAGGTGGGTGTGTAGAGAGTCTGGGTGATCTGTGAGGTGGATGTGTCGGGAGTGTGGGTGATTTGTGAGGTGGGTGTGTCAGTGTGGGTGATCTGTGAGGTGGGTGTCTCGAAAGTGTGGGTGATCTGTGAGGTGGGTGTGTCAGTGTGCGTAATCTGAGAGGTGGGTGTGTAGAGAGTCTGGGTGATCTGTGAGGTGGATGTGTCGGGAGTGTGGGTGATCTGTGAGGTGGGTGTGTCAGTGTGGGTGATCTGTGAGGTGGGTGTGTCAAGACTGTGGGTGATCTGTGAGGTGGGTGTGTGGGGAGTGTGGGTGATCTGTGAGGTGGGTGTGTGAGTGTGCGTGATCTGTGAGGTGGGTGTGTCGGGAGTGTGTGTGATCTGTGAGGTGGGTGTGTCGGGAGTGTGAGTGATCTGTGAGGTGGGTGTGTCAGTGTGGGTGATCAGTGAGGTGGGTGTGTCAGTAGTGTCGGTGAACTGTGAGGTGGGTGTGTCAGTGTGGGATATCTGTGAGTTGGATGTGTCCGGACTGTGGGTTATCTGTGAGGTGGGTGAGTCAGTGTGGATGATCTGTGAGGTGGGTGTGTCGAGAATGTGGGTGATCTCTGAGCTGGGTGTGTCGAGGGTGTGGGTGATCTGTGAGGTGGATGTGTCAGTGTGGGTGATCTGGGAGGTGGGTGTGTCAAGAGAGTGGGTGATCTGTGAGGTGGCTGTATCGGTGTGGGTGATCTGGGAGGTGGGTGTGTCAGGAGAGTGGGTGATCTGTGAGGTGGGTGTGTCGGGAGTGTGAGTGTTCTGTGATGTGCGTGTGTCAAGAGTGTGGGTGATCTGTGAGGTTGGTGTGTCGGGATTGTGGGTGACCTGTGCGGTGGGTGTGTCAGTGTGGGTGATCTGTGAGGTGGGTGTCACGAAAGTGTGGGTGATCTGTGAGGTGGGTGTGTCAGTGTGCGTAATCTGAAAGGTGGGTGTCTCGACAGTCTGGGTGATCTGTGAGGTGGATGTTTTGGGAGTGTGGGTGATCTGTGAGGTGGGTGTGTCAGTGTGGGTGATCTGTGAGGTGGGTGTTTCAAGACTCTGGGTGATCTGTGAGGTTGGTGTGTCGGGAGTCTGTGTGACCTGTGCGGTGGGTATGTCAGTGTGGGTGATCTGTGAGGTGGGTGTGTCGTGAGTGTGCGTGATCTCTGAGGTGTGTGTGTCGAGAGTGTGGATGATCTGTGAGGTGGATGTGTCAGTGTGGGTGATCTGTCAGGTGGCTGTGTCGGTGTGGGTGATCTGGGAGGTGGGTGTGTCAGGAGAGTGGGTGAACTGTAAGGTGGGTGTGTCAGTGTGGGTGATCTGTGAGGTTGGTGTGTCGGGTGTGTGGGTGACCTGTGCGGTTGGTGTGTCAGTGTGGGTGATCTGTGAGGTGGGTGTCTCGAAAGTGTGGGTGATCTGTGAGGTGGGTGTGTCAGTGTGCGTAATCTGAGAGGTGGGTGTGTCGAGAGTCTGGGTGATCTGTGAGGTGGATGTGTCGGGAGTGTGGGAGATCTGTGACGTGGGTGTGTCGGGAGTGTGAGTGATCTGTGATGTGGGTGTGTCAAGACTGTGGGTTATCTGTGAGGTTGGTGTGTCGGGAGTGTGGGTGACCTCTGCGGTGGGTGTGTCAGTGTGGGTGATCTGTGAGGTGGGTGTGTCAGTGTGCGTAATCTGAGAGGTGGGTGTGTCGAGAGTCTGGGTGATCTCTGAGGTGGATGTGTCGGGAGTGTGGGTGATCTGAGAGGTGGGTGTGTCAGTGTGGGTGATCTGTGAGGTGGGTGTGTCAAGACTGTGGGTGTGTGAAGAGTGTGGGTGATCTGTGAGGTGGGTGTGTCGAGTGTCTGGGTGATCTGTGAAGTGGATGTGTCAGTAGTGTGGGTGTTCTGTGAGGTGGGGGTGTCGGGAGTGTGGGTGATCTGAGAGGTGGGTGTGTCAGTGTGGGTGATCTGTGAGGTGGGTGTGTCAAGACTGTGGGTGATCTGTGATGTGGGTGTGTGAAGAGTGTGGGTGATCTGTGAGGTGCGTGTGTCAGTGTGGGTGATCTGTGAGCTGGGTGTGTCAGGATGGTGGGTGGTCTGTGAGGTGGGTGTGTCGAGTGGGTGATCTGCGAGGTGGGTGTGTCGGTGTGGGTGATCTGGGAGGTGGGTGTGTCAGGAGAGTGGGTGAACTGTGAGGTGGGTGTGTCAGTGTGGGTGATCTGTGAGGTGGGTGTGTCGGGAGTGTGAGTGATCTCTGATGTGGGTGTGTCAGTGTGGGTGATCTGTGAGGTTGGTGTGTCGGGAGTGTGGGTGATCTGTGCGGTGGGTGTGTCAGTGTGGGTGATCTTGAGGTGGGTGTCCGAAAGTGTAGGTGATCTGTGAGGTGGGTGTGTCAGTGTGCGTAATCTGAGAGGTGGGTGTGTGGAGAGTCTGGGTGATCTGTGAGGTGGATGTGTCGGAAGTGTGGGTGATCTGTGAGGTGGGTGTGTCAGTGTGAGTGATCTGTGAGGTTGGTGTGTCGGGAGTGTGAGTGATCTGTGATGTGGGTGTGTCAAGAGTGTGGGTGATCTGTGAGGTTGGTGTGTCGGGAGTGTGGGTGACCTGTGCGGTGGGTGTGTCAGTGTGGTTGATCTGTTAGGTGGGTGTCTCGGAAGTGTGGGTGATCTGTGAGGTGGGTGTGTCAGTGTGCTTAATCTGAGAGGTGGGTGTGTCGAGAGTCTGGGTGATCTGTGAGGTGGATGTGTCGGGAGTGTGGGTGATCTGTGTGGTGGGTGTGTCAGGGTGGGTGATCTGTGAGGTGGGTGTGTCAAGACTGTGGGTGATCTGTGATGTGGGTGTGTGAAGAGTGTGGGTAATCTGTGAGGTGGGTGTGTCAGTGTGGGTGAACTGTGAGCTGGGTGTGTCAGGATGGTGGGTGGTCTGTGAGGTGGGTGTGTCAGTGTGGGTGATCTGTGAGGTGGGTGTCTCGAAAGTGTGGGTGATCGGTGAGGTGGGTGTGTCAGTGTGCGTAATCTGAGAGGTGGGTGTGTCGAGTGTCTGGGTGATCTGTGAAGTGGATGTGTCGGGAGTGTTGGTGATCTGTGAGGTGGGTGTGTCAGTGTGGGTGATATGTGAGGTGGGTGTGTCAAGACTGTGGGTGATCTGTGAGCTGGGTGTGTGGGGAGTGTGGGTGATCTGTGAGGTGGGTGTGTGAGTGTGCGTGATCTGTGAGGTGGGTGTGTCATTGTGGGTGATCTTTGAGCTGGGTGTGTCAGGATGGTGGGTGAACTGTGAGGTGGGTGTGTCCGGAGTGTGAGTGATCTATGATGTTGGTGTGTCAAGAGTGTGGGTGATCTGTGAGGTTGGTGTGTGGGGAGTGTGGGTGAACTGTGAGCTGGGTCTGTCGGGAGTGTGAGTGATCTGTGAGGTGGGTGTGTCAGGGTGGGTGATCAGTGAGGTGGGTGTGTCGGCAGTGTGTGTGATCTGTGAGGTGGGTGTGTCGGGAGTGTGAGTGATCTGTGAGGTGGATGTGTCAGTGTGCGTAATCTGAAAGGTGGGTGTCTCGACAGTCTGGGTGATCTGTGAGGTGGATGTGTTGGGAGTGTGGGTGATCTGTGAGGTGGGTGTGTCAGTGTGGGTGATCTGTGAGGTGGGTGTTTCAAGACTCTGGGTGATCTGCGAGGTTGGTGTGTCGGGAGTCTGTGTGACCTGTGCGGTGGGTATGTCAGTGTGGGTGATCTGTGAGGTGGGTGTGTCGTGAGTGTGCGTGATCTCTGAGGTGGGTGTGTCGAGAGTGTGGATGATCTGTGAGGTGGATGTGTCAGTGTGGGTGATCTGTCAGGTGGCTGTGTCGGTGTGGGTGATCTGGGAGGTGGGTGTGTCAGGAGAGTGGGTGAACTGTAAGGTGGGTGTGTCAGTGTGGGTGATCTGTGAGGTTGGTGTGTCGGGAGTGTGGGTGACCTGTGCGGTTGGTGTGTCAGTGTGGGTGATCTGTGAGGTGGGTGTCTCGAAAGTGTGGGTGATCTGTGAGGTGGATGTGTCGGGAGTGTGGGAGATCTGTGACGTGGGTGTGTCGGGAGTGTGAGTGATCTGTGATGTGGGTGTGTCAAGACTGTGGGTTATCTGTGAGGTTGGTGTGTCGGGAGTGTGGGTGACCTCTGCGGTGGGTGTGTCAGTGTGGGTGATCTGTGAGGTGGGTGTCTCGAAAGTGTGGGTGATCTGTGAGGTGGGTGTGTCAGTGTGCGTAATCTGAGAGGTGGGTGTGTCGAGAGTCTGGGTGATCTGTGAGGTGGATGTGTCAGGAGTGTGGGTGATCTGAGAGGTGGGTGTGTCAGTGTGGGTGATCTGTGAGGTGGGTGTGTCAAGACTGTGGGTGTGTGAAGAGTGTGGGTGATCTGTGAGGTGGGTGTGTCAGGAGTGTGGGCGATCTGTGAGGTGGGGGTGTCGGGAGTGTGGGTGATCTGAGAGGTGGGTGTGTCAGTGTGGGTGATCTGTGAGGTGGGTGTGTCAAGACTGTGGGTGATCTGTGATGTGGGTGTGTGAAGAGTGTGGGTGATCTGTGAGGTGCGTGTGTCAGTGTGGGTGATCTGTGAGCTGGGTGTGTCAGGATGGTGGGTGGTCTGTGAGGTGGGTGTGTCAAGTGGGTGATCTGTGAGGTGGGTGTGTCGGTGTGGGTGATCTAGGAGGTGGGTGTGTCAGGAGAGTGGGTGAACTGTGAGGTGGGTGTGTCAGTGTGGATGATCTGTGAGGTGGGTGTGTCGGGAGTGTGAGTGATCTCTGATGTGGGTGTGTCAGTGTGGGTGATCTGTGAGGTTGGTGTGTCGGGAGTGTGGGTGATCTGTGCGGTGGGTGTGTCAGTGTGGGTGATCTTGAGGTGGGTGTCCGAAAGTGTAGGTGATCTGTGAGGTGGGTGTGTCAGTGTGCGTAATCTGTGAGGTGGGTGTGTCAATGTGTGTGAACTGTGAGGTGGGTGTGTCAGTATGGGTGATCTTTGAGTTGGGTGTGTCGGGAGTGTGGGTGATCTGTAAGGTGGGTGTGTCAGTGTGGGTGATCTGTGAGGTGGGTGGGTCGGGACTCTGGGTGATCTCTGCAGTGGGTGTGTGAGTGTGCGTGATCTGTGAGGTGGGTGTGTCGGTGTGGGTGATCTGTGAGCTGGTTGTGTAGGCAGGGTGGGTGATCTGTGAGGTTGGAGTGTCAGTGTGGGTTATCTTTGAGGTGGGTGTGTCAGGAGTGTGGGTGATCTGTGAGGTGGGTGTGTCAGTCTGGGTGAACTGTGAGGTGGGTGTGTCAGTGTGGGTGATCTGTGAGTTGGGTGTGTCGGTGTGGGTAATCTGTGAGCTGGGTGTGCAGGCAGGGTGGGTGATCTGTGAGGTAGGTGTGTCAGCGTGGGTGATCTGTGAGGTGGGTGTGTCAGTCTGGGTGATCTGTGAGGTGGCTGTGTCGCAAGTGTGAGTGATCTGTGAGGTGGGTGTGTCGGAGTGTGGGTGATCTGTGAGCTGGGTGTGTCAGGAGTGTGGTTGACCTGTGAGGTGGGTGGGTCAGGACTGTGCGTGATGTGTGAGGTGGGTGTCTCAGTGTGGGTGATCTGTGAGGTGGCTGTGTCGCGAGTGTGAGTGATCTGTGAGGTGGGTGTGTCGGGAGTGTGGGTGATCTCTGTGGTGGGTGTGTCATTGTGGGTGATCTGTGAGGTGGGTGTGTCGGTGTGGGTGATCTGTGAGCTGGGTGTGTCGGGAGGGTGGGTGATCTGTGAGGTGGGTGTGTCAGCTTGGGTGATCTGTGAGGTGGGTGTGTCAGTGTGGGTGATCTGTGAGTTGGGAGTGTAGTGAGCGTGGCTGATCTGTGTGGTGAGTGCGTCAGTGTGGGTGATCTGTGAGTTTGGTGTATCGGGAGTGTGAGTGATCTGTGAGGTGGGTGTGTTAGGAGTGTGGGTGATCTGTGAGCTGGGTGTGTCGGGAGTGCAGGTGATCTGTGAGCTGGGTGTGTCAGGAGTGTGGTTGACCTGTGAGGTGGGTGGGTCGGGACTGTGCGTGATATGTGAGGTGGGTGTGTCGGGAGTGTGTGTGATGTGTGAGGTGGGTGTGTCAGCAGTGTGAGTGATCTGTGAGGAGGGTGTGTCAGTGTGTGTGAACTGTGAGGTGGGTGTGTCAGTATGGGTGATCTTTGAGTTGGGTGTGTCGGGAGTGTGGGTGATCTGTAAGGTGGGTGTGTCAGTGTGGGTGATCTGTGAGGTGGGTGTGTCGGGACAGTGTGTGATCTGCGAGGTGGGTGTGTGGGGAGTGCGGGTGACCTGTGAGGTGGGTGTGTCGGGACAGTGTGTGATCTGCGAGGTGGGTGTGTGGGGAGTGCGGGTGATCTGTGAGGTGGGTGTGTCAGTGTGGGTGATCTGTGAGGTGGGTGCGTTGGGAGTGTGGGTGATCTGTGAGGTGGTTGTGTCACTGTGGGTGATTTGTGAGGCGGGTGTGTCAGTGTGCGTGATCTGTGAGGTGGGTGTGTCAGTGTGGGTGATCTGTGAAGTGGGTGTGTGAGTGTGGGTGATCTGTGAGGTGGGTGTGTGTGTGTGGGTGATCGCTGAGGTGGGTGTGTCGGGAGTGTGGGTGATCTATGAGGTGGGTGTGTCGGGAGTGTGGCTGATCTGTGTGGTGGGTGTGTCAGTGTGGGTGATCTGTCAGGTGCGTGTGTCGGTAGTGTTAGTGATCTGTGAGGTGGGTGTGTCGGGAGTGTGGATGATCTGTGAAGTGGGTTTGTCAGTGTGGGTGATCTGTGAGGTTGGTGAGTCTGTGTGGTTGATCTGTGACATGGGTGTGTCAGTGTGGGTGATCTGTGAGCTGGGTGTGTGAGTGTGGGTGATCTGTGAGGTGTGTGTCTCGGGACTGTGGATGATCTGGGAGGTGGGTGTGTCAGTGTGGGTGATCTGTGAGGTGTGTGTCTCGGGACTGTGGATGATCTGGAAGGTGGGAGTGTCAGCGTGGGTGATCTGTGAGGTGGGTGTGTCAGAAGTGTGGGTGATCTGTGAGGTGGGTGTGTCATTGTGGGTGATCTGTGAGTTGGGTGAGTTGTGAGTGTGGTTGATCTGTGAGGTGAGTGTGTCAGTGTGGGTGATTAGTGACTTTGGTGTATCAGGAGTGTGAGTGATCTGTGAGGTGGGTGTGTCAGTGTGGGTGATCTGTGAGTTGGGCGTATCGGGAGTGTGAGTGATCTGTGAGCTGGGTGTGTCAGGAGTGTGATTGACCTGTGAGATGGGTGTGTCACTGTGGGTGATCTGTGAGTTGGGTGTGTCGGGAGTGTGGGTGAACTGTAAGGTGGGTGTGTCAGTGTGGGTGATCTGTGAGGTGGGTGTATCGGGAGTGTGGGTGATCTGTGAGTTGGGTGAGTCTGTGTGGTTTATCTGTGACATGGGTGTGTCAGTGTGGGTGATCTGTGAGGTGGGTGTGTCAGTGTGGGTGATCTGTGAGCTGGGTGTGTGAGTGTGGGTGATCTGTGAGGTGTGTGTCTCGGGACTGTGGATGATGTGGGAGGTGGGTGTGTCAGCGTGGGTGATCTGTGAGGTGGGTGTGTCAGAAGTGTGGGTGATCTGCGAGGTGGGTGTGTCAGTGTGGGTGATCTGTGAGTTGGGTGTGTTGTCAGTGTGGCTGAACCGTGAGGTGAGTGTGTCAGTGTGGGTGATCTGTGAATTTGGTGTATCGGGAGTGTGAGTGATCTGTGAGGTGGGTGTGTCAATGTGGGTGATCTGTGAGTTGGGTGTATCGGGAGTGTGGGTGATCTGTAAGGTGGGTGTGTCAGTGTGGGTGATCTGTGAGGTGGGTTTGTCAGTGTGGGTGATCTACGAGGTGGGTGTGTGGGGAGTGCGGGTCATTTGAGAGGTGGGTGTGTCAGTGTGCGTGATCTGTGAGGTGGGTGTGTCAGTGTGGGTGATCTGTGAGGTGGGTGCGTCGGGAGTGTGGGTGATCTGTGAGGTAGTTGTTTCAGTGTGGGTGATCTGTGAAGTGGGTGTGTGAGTGTGGCTGATCTGTGAGGTGGGTGTGTCAGTGTGGGTAATCTGTGAGGTGCGTGTGTCGGGAGTGTTAGTGATCCCTGAGGTGGGTGTGTCGGGAGTGTGGATGATCTGTTAAGTGGGTTTGTCAGTGTGGGTGATCTGTGAGGTGGGTGTAACAGGAGTGTGGGTGATCTGTGAGTTGGGTGTGTAGGGAGTGTGGGTGATCTGTAAGGTGGGTGTGTCAGTGTGGGTGATCTGTGAGGTGGGTGTGTCGGGTCAGTGTGTGATCTGCGAGGTGGGTGTGTGGGGAGTGCGGGTGACCTGTGAGGTGGGTGTGTCGGGACAGTGTGTGATCTGCGAGGTGGGTGTGTGGGGAGTGCGGGTGATCTGTGAGGTGGGTGTGTCAGTGTGGGTGATCTGTGAGGTGGGTGCGTTGGGAGTGTGGGTGATCTGTGAGGTGGTTGTGTCACTGTGGGTGATTTGTGAGACGGGTGTGTCAGTGTGCGTGATCTGTGAGGTGGGTGTGCCAGTGTGGGTGATCTGTGAAGTGGGTGTGTGAGTGTGGGTGATCTGTGAGGTGGGTGTGTGTGTGTGGGTGATCTCTGAGGTGGGTGTGTCGGGAGTGTGGGTGATCTATGAGGTGGGTGTGTCGGGAGTGTGGCTGATCTGTGTGGTGGGTGTGTCAGTGTGGGTGATCTGTCAGGTGCGTGTGTCGGTAGTGTTAGTGATCTGTGAGGTGGGTGTGTCGGGGGTGTGGATGATCTGTGAAGCGGGTTTGTCAGTGTGGGTGATCTGTGAGGTTGGTGAGTCTGTGTGGTTGATCTGTGACATGGGTGTGTCAGTGTGGGTGATCTGTGAGCTGGGTGTGTCAGTGTGGGTGATCTGTGAGGTTGGTGAGTCTGTGTGGTTGATCTGTGACATGGGTGTGTCAGTGTGGGTGATCTGTGAGCTGGGTGTGTGAGTGTGGGTGATCTGTGAGATGTGTGTCTCGGGACTGTGGATGATCTGGGAGGTAGGTGTGTCAGCGTGGGTGATCTGTGAGGTGGGTGTGTCAGAAGTGTGGGTGATCTGTGAGGTGGGTGTGTCATTGTGGGTGATCTGTGAGTTGGGTGAGTTGTGAGTGTGGTTGATCTGTGAGGTGAGTGTGTCAGTGTGGGTGATTAGTGACTTTGGTGTATCAGGAGTGTGGGTGATCTGTGAGGTGGGTGTGTCAGTGTGGGTGATCTGTGAGTTGGGCGTATCGGGAGTGTGAGTGATCTGTGAGGTGGGTGTGTTGGGAGTGTGGGTGATCTGTGAGCTGGGTGTGTCAGGAGTGTGATTGACCTGTGAGATGGGTGTGTCAGTGTGGGTGATCTGTGAGTTGGGTGTGTCGGGAGTGTGGGTGAACTGTAAGGTGGGTGTGTCAGTGTGGGTGATCTGTGAGGTGGGTGAGTCTGTGTGGTTTATCTGTGACATGGGTGTGTCAGTGTGGGTGATCTGTGAGGTGGGTGTGTCAGAAGTGTGGGTGATCTGTGAGGTGGGTGTGTCATTGTGGGTGATCTGTGAGTTGGGTGAGTTGTGAGTGTGGTTGATCTGTGAGGTGAGTGTGTCAGTGTGGGTGATTAGTGACTTTGGTGTATCAGGAGTGTGGGTGATCTGTGAGGTGGGTGTGTCAGTGTGGGTGATCTGTGAGTTGGGCGTATCGGGAGTGTGAGTGATCTGTGAGGTGGGTGTGTTGGGAGTGTGGGTGATCTGTGAGCTGGGTGTGTCAGGAGTGTGATTGACCTGTGAGATGGGTGTGTCAGTGTGGGTGATCTGTGAGTTGGGTGTGTCGGGAGTGTGGGTGAACTGTAAGGTGGGTGTGTCAGTGTGGGTGATCTGTGAGGTGGGTGAGTCTGTGTGGTTTATCTGTGACATGGGTGTGTCAGTGTGGGTGATCTGTGAGGTGGGTGTGTCAGTGTGGGTGATCTGTGAGCTGGGTGTGTGAGTGTGGGTGATCTGTGAGGTGTGTGTCTCGGTACTGTGGATGATGTGGGAGGTGGGTGTGTCAGCGTGGGTGATCTGTGAGGTGGGTGTGTCAGAAGTGTGGGTGATCTGCGAGGTGGGTGTGTCAGTGTGGGTGATCTGTGAGTTGGGTGTGTTGTCAGTGTGGCTGAACCGTGAGGTGAGTGTGTCAGTGTGGGTGATCTGTGAATTTGGTGTATCGGGAGTGTGAGTGATCTGTGAGGTGGGTGTGTCAGTGTGGGTGATCTGTGAGTTGGGTGTATCGGGAGTGTGAGTGTTCTGTGAGTTGGGTGTGTCAGTGTGTGTGAACTGTGAGGTGGGTGTGTCAGTATGGGTGATCTTTGAGTTGGGTGTGTCAGGAGTGTGGGTGATCTGTAAGTTGGGTGTGTCAGTGTGGGTGATCTGTGAGGTGGGTTTGTCAGTGTTGGTGATCTACGAGGTGGGTGTGTGGGGAGTGCGGGTCATTTGAGAGGTGGGTGTGTCAGTGTGCGTGATCTGTGAGGTGGGTGTGTCAGTGTGGGTGATCTGTGAGGTGGGTGCGTCGGGAGTGTGGGTGATCTGTGAGGTGGTTGTGTCAGTGTGGGTGATCTGTGAAGTGGGTGTGTGAGTGTGGCTGATCTGTGAGGTGGGTGTGTCAGTGTGGGTAATCTGTCAGGTGCGTGTGTCGGGAGTGTCAGTGATCCCTGAGGTGGGTGTGTCGGGAGTGTGGATGATCTGTTAAGTGGGTTTGTCAGTGTGGGTGATCTGTGAGGTGGGTGTAACAGGAGTGTGGGTGATCTGTGAGTTGGGTGTGTAGGGAGTGTCGGTGATCTGTGAGGTGGGTGAGTCTGTGTGGTTGATCTGTGACATGGGTGAGTCAGTGTGGGTGATCTGTGAGCTGGGTGTGTCAGCGTGGGTGATCTGTGAGGTGGGTGTGTCAGAAGTGTGCGTGATCTGTGAGTTGGGTGTGTTGTGAGTGTGGCTGATCTGTGAGGTGAGTGTGTCAGTGTGGGTGATCTGTGAGTTTGGTGTATCGGGAGTGTGAGTGATCTGTGAGGTGGGTGTGTCAGTGTGGGTGATCTGTGAGTTCGGTGTATCGGGAGTGTGAGTGATCTGTGAGGTGGGTGTGTTGGGAGTGTGGGTGATCTGTGAGCTGGGTGTGTCAGGAGTGTGGTTGACCTGTGAGGTGGGAGGGTCGGGACTGTGCGTAATGTGTGAGGTGCGTGTGTCGGGAGTGTGTGTGATCTGTGAGGTGGGTGTGTCAGAAGTGTGGGTGATCTGCGAGGTGGGTGTGTCAGTGTGGGTGATCTGTGAGTTGGGTGTGTTGTCAGTGTGGCTGAACCGTGAGGTGAGTGTGTCAGTGTGGGTGATCTGTGAATTTGGTGTATCGGGAGTGTGAGTGATCTGTGAGGTGGGTGTGTCAATGTGGGTGATCTGTGAGTTGGGTGTATCGGGAGTGTGGGTGATCTGTAAGGTGGGTGTGTCAGTGTGGGTGATCTGTGAGGTGGGTTTGTCAGTGTGGGTGATCTACGAGGTGGGTGTGTGGGGAGTGCGGGTCATTTGAGAGGTGGGTGTGTCAGTGTGCGTGATCTGTGAGGTGGGTGTGTCAGTGTGGGTGATCTGTGAGGTGGGTGCGTCGGGAGTGTGGGTGATCTGTGAGGTAGTTGTTTCAGTGTGGGTGATCTGTGAAGTGGGTGTGTGAGTGTGGCTGATCTGTGAGGTGGGTGTGTCAGTGTGGGTAATCTGTGAGGTGCGTGTGTCGGGAGTGTTAGTGATCCCTGAGGTGGGTGTGTCGGGAGTGTGGATGATCTGTTAAGTGGGTTTGTCAGTGTGGGTGATCTGTGAGGTGGGTGTAACAGGAGTGTGGGTGATCTGTGAGTTGGGTGTGTAGGGAGTGTGGGTGATCTGTAAGGTGGGTGTGTCAGTGTGGGTGATCTGTGAGGTGGGTGTGTCGGGTCAGTGTGTGATCTGCGAGGTGGGTGTGTGGGGAGTGCGGGTGACCTGTGAGGTGGGTGTGTCGGGACAGTGTGTGATCTGCGAGGTGGGTGTGTGGGGAGTGCGGGTGATCTGTGAGGTGGGTGTGTCAGTGTGGGTGATCTGTGAGGTGGGTGCGTTGGGAGTGTGGGTGATCTGTGAGGTGGTTGTGTCACTGTGGGTGATTTGTGAGACGGGTGTGTCAGTGTGCGTGATCTGTGAGGTGGGTGTGTCAGTGTGGGTGATCTGTTAAGTGGGTGTGTGAGTGTGGGTGATCTGTGAGGTGGGTGTGTGTGTGTGGGTGATCTCTGAGGTGGGTGTGTCGGGAGTGTGGGTGATCTATGAGGTGGGTGTGTCGGGAGTGTGGCTGATCTGTGTGGTGGGTGTGTCAGTGTGGGTGATCTGTCAGGTGCGTGTGTCGGTAGTGTTAGTGATCTGTGAGGTGGGTGTGTCAGTGTGGGTGATCTGTGAGTTGGGTGTGTCGGGAGTGTGGGTGAACTGTAAGGTGGGTGTGTCAGTGTGGGTGATCTGTGAGGTGGGTGAGTCTGTGTGGTTTATCTGTGACATGGGTGTGTCAGTGTGGGTGATCTGTGAGGTGGGTGTGTCAGTGTGGGTGATCTGTGAGCTGGGTGTGTGAGTGTGGGTGATCTGTGAGGTGTGTGTCTCGGTACTGTGGATGATGTGGGAGGTGGGTGTGTCAGCGTGGGTGATCTGTGAGGTGGGTGTGTCAGAAGTGTGGGTGATCTGCGAGGTGGGTGTGTCAGTGTGGGTGATCTGTGAGTTGGGTGTGTTGTCAGTGTGGCTGAACCGTGAGGTGAGTGTGTCAGTGTGGGTGATCTGTGAATTTGGTGTATCGGGAGTGTGAGTGATCTGTGAGGTGGGTGTGTCAGTGTGGGTGATCTGTGAGTTGGGTGTATCGGGAGTGTGAGTGATCTGTGAGTTGGGTGTGTCAGTGTGAGTGAACTGTGAGGTGGGTGTGTCAGTATGGGTGATCTTTGAGTTGGGTGTGTCAGGAGTGTGGGTGATCTGTAAGTTGGGTGTGTCAGTGTGGGTGATCTGTGAGGTGGGTTTGTCAGTGTTGGTGATCTACGAGGTGGGTGTGTGGGGAGTGCGGGTCATTTGAGAGGTGGGTGTGTCAGTGTGCGTGATCTGTGAGGTGGGTGTGTCAGTGTGGGTGATCTGTGAGGTGGGTGCGTCGGGAGTGTGGGTGATCTGTGAGGTGGTTGTGTCAGTGTGGGTGATCTGTGAAGTGGGTGTGTGAGTGTGGCTGATCTGTGAGGTGGGTGTGTCAGTGTGGGTAATCTGTCAGGTGCGTGTGTCGGGAGTGTCAGTGATCCCTGAGGTGGGTGTGTCGGGAGTGTGGATGATCTGTTAAGTGGGTTTGTCAGTGTGGGTGATCTGTGAGGTGGGTGTAACAGGAGTGTGGGTGATCTGTGAGTTGGGTGTGTAGGGAGTGTCGGTGATTTGTGAGGTGGGTGAGTCTGTGTGGTTGATCTGTGACATGGGTGAGTCAGTGTGGGTGATCTGTGAGCTGGGTGTGTCAGCGTGGGTGATCTGTGAGGTGGGTGTGTCAGAAGTGTGCGTGATCTGTGAGTTGGGTGTGTTGTGAGTGTGGCTGATCTGTGAGGTGAGTGTGTCAGTGTGGGTGATCTGTGAGTTTGGTGTATCGGGAGTGTGAGTGATCTGTGAGGTGGGTGTGTCAGTGTGGGTGATCTGTGAGTTCGGTGTATCGGGAGTGTGAGTGATCTGTGAGGTGGGTGTGTTGGGAGTGTGGGTGATCTGTGAGCTGGGTGTGTCAGGAGTGTGGTTGACCTGTGAGGTGGGAGGGTCGGGACTGTGCGTAATGTGTGAGGTGCGTGTGTCGGGAGTGTGTGTGATCTGTGAGGGGGGTGTGTCAGTGTGCGTGATCTGTGAGGTGGGTGTGTCAGTGTGGGTGATCTGTGAAGTGGGTGTGTGAGTGTGGGTGATCTGTGAGCTGAGTGTGTCGGGAGTGTGGGTGATCTGTGAGGTGGGTGTATCAAGTGTGTGATCTGTGGGGTGGGTGTGTTGGGAGTGTGGCTGATCTGTGAGGTGGGTGTGTCGAGATTGTGTGTGATCTGTGAGGTGGGTGTGTCAGTGTGGGTGATCTGTGAGGTGTGTGTCTCGGGACTGTTGATGATCTGGGTGTTGGGTGTGTCAGTGTGGGTGATCTGTGAGTTGGGAGTGTCGGGAGTGTGGGTGATCTGTGAGGTGGGTGTGTTGGGAGTGTGAGTGATCTGTGAGGTGGGTGTGGGGGGAGTGTGGGTGATCTGTGAGGTGGGGGTGTCAGTGTGGGTGATCTGTGACGTGGGAGTGTCAGTGTGGGTGATCTGTGAGATGCGTGTGTTAGTGTGGGTGATCTATGATTTGGGTGTGTCGGGAGTGTGGGTGATCTGTGAGGTGGGTGTGTCAGGAGTGTGGCTGATCTGTGAAGTGGGTTTGTCAGTGTGGGTGATCTGTGACGTGGGTGTATCGGGTGTGTGGGTGATCTTTGAGTTGGGTGTGTAGGGAGTGTGGGTGATCTGTGAGGTGGGTGAGTCTGTGTGGTTGATCTGTGACATGGGTGTGTCAGAGTGGGTGATCTGTGAGCTCGGTGTGTCAGTGTGGGTGATCTGTGAGGTGTGTGTCTCGGGACTGTGGATGATCTGGGAGGTGGGTGTGTCGAGATTGTGTGTGATCTGTGAGGTGGGTGTGTCAGTGTGGGTGATCTGTGAGGTGTGTGTCTCGGGACTGTTGATGATCTGGGTGGTGGGTGTGTCAGTGTGGGTGATCTGTGAGTTGGGAGTGTCGGGAGTGTGGGTGATCTGTGAGGTGGGTGTGTTGGGAGTGTGAGTGATCTGTGAGGTGGGTGTGTGGGGAGTGTGGGTGATCTGTGAGGTGGGGATGTCAGTGTGGGTGATCTGTGAGGTGCGAGTGTCAGTGTGGGTGATCTGTGAGATGGGTGTGTTAGTGTGGGTGATCTATGATTTGGGTGTGTCGGGAGTGTGGGTGATCTGTGAGGTGGGTGTGTCGGGAGTGTGGCTGATCTGTGAGGTGGGTGTGTCAGTGTGGGTGATCTGTCAGATGCGTGTGTCGGGAGTGTTAGTGATCTGTGAGGTAGGTGTGTCAGTTGTGGGCGATCTGTGAGATGGGTCTCTCAGTGTGTGTGTTCTGTGAGGTGCGTGTGTCGAGATTGTGGGTCATCTGTGAGGTGGGTATGTCAGTGTGGGTGATCTGTGAAGAGGGTGTGTTACGAGTGTGAGTGATCTGTGAGGTGGGTGAGTCAGTGTGGGTGATTTGTGAGCTGGGTGTGTCGGGACTGTGGGTGACCTGTGAGGTGAGTGTGTCGGGAGTGTGGGTGATCTGTGATGTGGGTGTGTCAGTGTGTGTGATCTGTGAGGTGGGTGTGTCAGTGTGGGTGATTTGTGAGGCGGGTGTGTTGGGAGTGTGGCTGATCTGTTATGTGAGCGTGTCGGGAGTGTGAGTGATCTGTGAGGTGGGTATGTCGGGAGAGGTGCTGATCTGTGATGTGGGTGTGTCAGTGTGCGTGATCTGTGAGGTGGGTGTGTCAGTGTGGGTGATCTGTGAAGTGGGTGTGTGAGTGTGGGTGATCTGTGAGGTGGGTGTGTCGGGAGTGTGGGTGATCTGTGAGGTGGGTGTATCAAATGTGTGATCTGTGGGGTGGGTGTGATGGGAGTGTGGCTGATCTGTGAGGTGGGTGTGTCAGTGTGGGTGACCTGTGAGTTGGGAGTGTTGTGACCGTGGCTGATCTGTGAGATGGGTGTGTCAGTGAGGTTATCTGTGAGTTTGGTGTATCGGGAGTGTGAGTGATCTTTGAGGTGGGTGTGTCAGTGTGGGTGATCTGTGAGTTGGGTGTATCGGGAGTGTGAATGATCTGTGAGGTGGGTGTGTTGAAGTGTGTGGGTGATCTGTGAGCTGCGTGTGTCAGGAGTGTGGTTGACCTGTGAGGTGGGTGGGTCGGGACTGTGCGTGATGTGTGAGGTGGGTGTGTCGGGAGTGTGTGTGATGTGTGAGGTGGGTGTGTCAGCAGTGTGAGTGATCTGTGAGCTGGCTGTGTGGGCAGGGTGGGTGATCTGTGAGGTAGGAGTGTCAGTGTGGATTATCTTTGAGGTGGGTGTGTCAGGAGTGTGGGTGATCTGTGAGGTGGGTGTGTCAGTCTGGGTGAACTGTGAGGTGGGTGTGTCAGAGTGGGTATTCTGTGAGGTGGGTGTGTCAGTGTGAGTGATCAGTCAGGTGGGTGTGTCAGTGTGGGTGATCTGTGTGGTGGGAGTGTCCGGAGTGTGGGTGATCTGTGAGGAGGGTATGTCAGTGTGAGTGATCTGTGAGGTGGGTGTGTCAGTGTGCGTGATCTGTAAGATGGGTGTGTCAGTGTGGGTGATCTATGATTTAGGTGTGTGGGGAGTGTGGGTGATTTGTGAGGTGGGTGTGTCAGCGTGGGTGATCTGTGAGCTGGGTGTGTCGGGACAGTGTGTGATCTGAGAGGTGCGTGTGTCTGGACAGTGGGTGATCTGAGAGGAGGGTTTGTCAGTGTGGGTGATCTTTGAGGTGGGTGTGTCAGTGTGCGTGATCTGTGAGGTGGGTGTGTCAGTGTGGGTGATCTGTGAGGTGGGGGCGTCGGGAGTGTAGGTGATCTGTGAGGTGGTTGTTTCAGTGTGGGTGATCTGTGAGGTGGGTGTGTCAGTGTGGCTGATCTGTCAGGTGCGTGTGTCGGGAGTGTTAGTGATCTGTGAGGTGGGTGTGTCAGGAGTGTGGGTGATCTGTGAAGTGGGTTTGTCAGTGTGGGTGATCTGTGACGTGGGTGTACCGGGTGTGTGGGTGATCTTTGAGTTGGGTGTGTAGGTAGTGTGGGTGATCTGTGAGGTGGGTGTGGGGGGAGTGTGGGTGATCTGTGAGGTGGGGTGTCAGTGTGGATGATCTGTGAGGTGGGAGTGTCAGTGTGGGTGATCTGTGAGATGGGTGTGTTAGTGTGGGTGATCTATGATTTGGGTGTGTCGGGAGTGTGGGTGATCTGTGAGGTGGGTGTGTCAGGAGTGTGGGTCATCTGTGAAGTGGGGTTGTCAGTGTGGGTGATCTGTGACGTGGGTGTATCTGGTGTGTGGGTGATCTTTGAGTTTGGTGTGTAGGGAGTGTGGGTGATCTGTGAGGTGGGTGAGTCTGTGTGGTTGATCTGTGACATGGGTGTGTCAGAGTGGGTGATCTGTGAGCTGGGTGTGTCAGTGTGGGTGATCTGTGAGGTGTGTGTCTCGGGACTGTGGATGATCTGGGAGGTGGGTGTGTCGAGATTGTGTGTGATCTGTGAGCTGGGTGTGTCAGTGTGGGTGATCTGTGAGGTGTGTGTCTCGGGACTGTTGATGATCTGAGTGGGTGTGTCAGTGTGGGTGAACTGTGAGTTGGGAGTGTCGGGAGTGTGGGTGATCTGTGACGTGGGTGTGTTGGGAGTGTGAGTGATCTGTGAGGTGGGTGTGTGGGGAGTGTGGGTGATCTGTGAGGTGGGGATGTCAGTGTGGGTGATCTGTGAGGTGGGAGTGTCAGTGTGGGTGATCTGTGAGATGGGTGTGTTAGTGTGGGTGATCTATGATTTGGGTGTGTCGGGAGTGTGGGTGATCTGTGAGGTGGGTGTGTCGGGAGTGTGGCTGATCTGTGAGGTGGGTGTGTCAGTGTGGGTGATCTGTCAGATGCGTGTGTCGGGAGTGTTAGTGATCTGTGAGGTAGGTGTGTCGGGAGTGTGGGTGATCTGTGAAGTGGGTTTGTCAGTGTGGGTGATCTGTGAGGTGGGTGTATCGGGAGTGTGGGTGATCTGTGAGGTGGGTGTGTCGGGAGTGTGAGTGATCTGTGAGGTGGGTGTGTGGGGAGTGTGGGTGATCTGTGAGGTGGGTATGTCAGTGTGGGTGATCTGTGAGGTGGGTATGTCGGGAGTGTGGGTGATCTGTTAGTTGGGTGTGTCGGGAGTGTGGGGGATCTGTGAGGTGGGTTTGTCAGTGTGGGTGATCTGTGAGATGGGTGTGTCGTGAGTGTGGGTGATCTGTGAGATGGGTGTGTCAGTGTGGGCGATCTGTGAGATGGGTCTGTCAGTGTGTGTGTTCTGTGAGGTGCGTGTGTCGAGATTGTGGGTCATCTGTGAGGTGGGTATGTCAGTGTGGGTGATCTGTGAAGAGGGTGTGTTACGAGTGTGAGTGATCTGTGAGGTGGGTGAGTCAGTGTGGGTGATTTGTGAGCTGGGTGGGTCGGGACTGTGGGTGACCTGTGAGGTGAGTGTGTCGGGAGTGTGGGTGATCTGTGATGTGGGTGTGTCAGTGTGTGTGATCTGTGAGGTGGGTGTGTCAGTGTGGGTGATTTGTGAGGCGGGTGTGTTGGGAGTGTGGCTGATCTGTTATGTGAGCGTGTCGGGAGTGTGAGTGATCTGTGAGGTGGGTATGTCGGGAGAGGTGCTGATCTGTGATGTGGGTGTGTCAGTGTGCGTGATCTGTGAGGTGGGTGTGTCAGTGTGGGTGATCTGTGAAGTGGGTGTGTGAGTGTGGGTGATCTGTGAGCTGGGTGTGTCGGGAGTGTGGGTGCTCTGTGAGGTGGGTGTATCAAGTGTGTGATCTGTGGGGTGGGTGTGTTGGGAGTGTGGCTGATCTGTGAGGTGGGTGTGTCGAGATTGTGTGTGATCTGTGAGGTGGGTGTGTCAGTGTGGGTGATCTGTGAGGTGTGTGTCTCGGGACTGTTGATGATCTGGGTGTTGGGTGTGTCAGTGTGGGTGATCTGAGAGTTGGGAGTGTCGGGAGTGTGGGTGATCTGTGAGGTGGGTGTGTTGGGAGTGTGAGTGATCTGTGAGGTGGGTGTGTCAGTGTGGGTAATCTGTCAGGTGCGTGTGTCGGGAGTGTTAGTGATCTGTGAGGTGGGTGTGTCGGGAGTGTGGGTGATCTGTGAGATGGGTGTGTCAGTGTGAGTGATCTGTGAGATGGGTGTGTCAGTGTGGGTGAACTATGATTTGGGTGTGTCGGGAGTGTGGGTGATCTGTGAGGTCGGTGTATCAAGTGGGTGATCTGTGAGGTCGGTGTGTCAGTGTGGGTGATCTGTGAGGTGGGAGTGTCGGGAGTGTGGGTGATCTGTGAGGTGGGTGTGTCGGGAGTGTGAGTGATCTGTGAGGTGGGTGTGTGGGGAGTGTGGGTGATCTGTGAGGTGGGTGTGTCAGTGTGGGTGATCTGTGAGGTGGGTATGTCGGGAGTGTGGGTGATCTGTTAGTTGGGTGTGTCGGGAGTGTGGGTGATCTGTGAGGTGGGTTTGTCAGTGTGGGTGATCTGTGAGATGGGTGTGTCGTGAGTGTGGCTGATCTGTGAGATGGGTGTGTCAGTTGTGGGCGATCTGTGAGATGGGTCTCTCAGTGTGTGTGTTCTGTGAGGTGCGTGTGTCGAGATTGTGGGTCATCTGTGAGGTGGGTATGTCAGTGTGGGTGATCTGTGAAGAGGGTGTGTTACGAGTGTGAGTGATCTGTGAGGTGGGTGAGTCAGTGTGGGTGATTTGTGAGCTGGGTGTGTCGGGACTGTGGGTGACCTGTGAGGTGAGTGTGTCGGGAGTGTGGGTGATCTGTGATGTGGGTGTGTCAGTGTGTGTGATCTGTGAGGTGGGTGTGTCAGTGTGGGTGATTTGTGAGGCGGGTGTGTTGGGAGTGTGGCTGATCTGTTATGTGAGCGTGTCGGGATTGTGAGTGATCTGTGAGGTGGGTATGTCGGGAGAGGTGCTGATCTGTGATGTGGGTGTGTCAGTGTGCGTGATCTGTGAGGTGGGTGTGTCAGTGTGGGTGATCTGTGAAGTGGGTGTGTGAGTGTGGGTGATCTGTGAGGTGGGTGTGTCGGGAGTGTGGGTGATCTGTGAGGTGGGTGTATCAAATGTGTGATCTGTGGGGTGGGTGTGATGGGAGTGTGGCTGATCTGTGAGGTGGGTGTGTCAGTGTGGGTGACCTGTGAGTTGGGAGTGTTGTGACCGTGGCTGATCTGTGAGATGGGTGTGTCAGTGAGGTTATCTGTGAGTTTGGTGTATCGGGAGTGTGAGTGATCTTTGAGGTGGGTGTGTCAGTGTGGGTGATCTGTGAGTTGGGTGTATCGGGAGTGTGAATGATCTGTGAGGTGGGTGTGTTGAAGTGTGTGGGTGATCTGTGAGCTGCGTGTGTCAGGAGTGTGGTTGACCTGTGAGGTGGGTGGGTCGGGACTGTGCGTGATGTGTGAGGTGGGTGTGTCGGGAGTGTGTGTGATGTGTGAGGTGGGTGTGTCAGCAGTGTGAGTGATCTGTGAGCTGGCTGTGTGGGCAGGGTGGGTGATCTGTGAGGTAGGAGTGTCAGTGTGGATTATCTTTGAGGTGGGTGTGTCAGGAGTGTGGGTGATCTGTGAGGTGGGTGTGTCAGTCTGGGTGAACTGTGAGGTGGGTGTGTCAGAGTGGGTATTCTGTGAGGTGGGTGTCAGTGTGAGTGATCAGTCAGGTGGGTGTGTCAGTGTGGGTGATCTGTGTGGTGGGAGTGTCCGGAGTGTGGGTGATCTGTGAGGAGGGTATGTCAGTGTGAGTGATCTGTGAGGTGGGTGTGTCAGTGTGCGTGATCTGTAAGATGGGTGTGTCAGTGTGGGTGATCTATGATTTGGGTGTGTGGGGAGTGTGGGTGATTTGTGAGGTGGGTGTGTCAGCGTGGGTGATCTGTGAGGTGGGTGTGTCGGGACAGTGTGTGATCTGAGAGGTGCGTGTGTCTGGACAGTGGGTGATCTGAGAGGAGGGTTTGTCAGTGTGGGTGATCTTTGAGGTGGGTGTGTCAGTGTGCGTGATCTGTGAGGTGGGTGTGTCAGCGTGGGTGATCTGTGAGGTGGGGGCGTCGGGAGTGTAGGTGATCTGTGAGGTGGTTGTTTCAGTGTGGGTGATCTGTGAGGTGGGTGTGTCAGTGTGGCTGATCTGTCAGGTGCGTGTGTCGGGAGTGTTAGTGATCTGTGAGGTGGGTGTGTCAGGAGTGTGGGTGATCTGTGAAGTGGGTTTGTCAGTGTGGGTGATCTGTGACGTGGGTGTACCGGGTGTGTGGGTGATCTTTGAGTTGGGTGTGTAGGTAGTGTGGGTGATCTGTGAGGTGGGTGTGGGGGGAGTGTGGGTGATCTGTGAGGTGGGGTGTCAGTGTGGGTGATCTGTGAGGTGGGAGTGTCAGTGTGGGTGATCTGTGAGATGGGTGTGTTAGTGTGGGTGATCTATGATTTGGGTGTGTCGGGAGTGTGGGTGATCTGTGAGGTGGGTGTGTCAGGAGTGTGGGTCATCTGTGAAGTGGGGTTGTCAGTGTGGGTGATCTGTGACGTTGGTGTATCGGGTGTGTGGGTGATCTTTGAGTTGGGTGTGTAGGGAGTGTGGGTGATCTGTGAGGTGGGTGAGTCTGTGTGGTTGATCTGTGACATGGGTGTGTCAGAGTGGGTGATCTGTGAGCTGGGTGTGTCAGTGTGGGTGATCTGTGAGGTGTGTGTCTCGGGACTGTGGATGATCTGGGAGGTGGGTGTGTCGAGATTGTGTGTGATCTGTGAGCTGGGTGTGTCAGTGTGGGTGATCTGTGAGGTGTGTGTCTCGGGACTGTTGATGATCTGAGTGGGTGTGTCAGTGTGGGTGAACTGTGAGTTGGGAGTGTCGGGAGTGTGGGTGATCTGTGACGTGGGTGTGTTGGGAGTGTGAGTGATCTGTGAGGTGGGTGTGTGGGGAGTGTGGGTGATCTGTGAGGTGGGGATGTCAGTGTGGGTGATCTGTGAGGTGGGAGTGTCAGTGTGGGTGATCTGTGAGATGGGTGTGTTAGTGTGGGTGATCTATGATTTGGGTGTGTCGGGAGTGTGGGTGATCTGTGAGGTGGGTGTGTCGGGAGTGTGGCTGATCTGTGAGGTGGGTGTGTCAGTGTGGGTGATCTGTCAGATGCGTGTGTCGGGAGTGTTAGTGATCTGTGAGGTAGGTGTGTCGGGAGTGTGGGTGATCTGTGAAGTGGGTTTGTCAGTGTGGGTGATCTGTGAGGTGGGTGTATCGGGAGTGTGGGTGATCTGTGAGGTGGGTGTGTCGGGAGTGTGAGTGATCTGTGAGGTGGGTGTGTGGGGAGTGTGGGTGATCTGTGAGGTGGGTATGTCAGTGTGGGTGATCTGTGAGGTGGGTATGTCGGGAGTGTGGGTGATCTGTTAGTTGGGTGTGTCGGGAGTGTGGGGGATCTGTGAGGTGGGTTTGTCAGTGTGGGTGATCTGTGAGATGGGTGTGTCGTGAGTGTGGGTGATCTGTGAGATGGGTGTGTCAGTGTGGGCGATCTGTGAGATGGGTCTGTCAGTGTGTGTGTTCTGTGAGGTGCGTGTGTCGAGATTGTGGGTCATCTGTGAGGTGGGTATGTCAGTGTGGGTGATCTGTGAAGAGGGTGTGTTACGAGTGTGAGTGATCTGTGAGGTGGGTGAGTCAATGTGGGTGATTTGTGAGCTGGGTGGGTCGGGACTGTGGGTGACCTGTGAGGTGAGTGTGTCGGGAGTGTGGGTGATCTGTGATGTGGGTGTGTCAGTGTGTGTGATCTGTGAGGTGGGTGTGTCAGTGTGGGTGATTTGTGAGGCGGGTGTGTTGGGAGTGTGGCTGATCTGTTATGTGAGCGTGTCGGGAGTGTGAGTGATCTGTGAGGTGGGTATGTCGGGAGAGGTGCTGATCTGTGATGTGGGTGTGTCAGTGTGCGTGATCTGTGAGGTGGGTGTGTCAGTGTGGGTGATCTGTGAAGTGGGTGTGTGAGTGTGGGTGATCTGTGAGCTGGGTGTGTCGGGAGTGTGGGTGCTCTGTGAGGTGGGTGTATCAAGTGTGTGATCTGTGGGGTGGGTGTGTTGGGAGTGTGGCTGATCTGTGAGGTGGGTGTGTCGAGATTGTGTGTGATCTGTGAGGTGGGTGTGTCAGTGTGGGTGATCTGTGAGGTGTGTGTCTCGGGACTGTTGATGATCTGGGTGTTGGGTGTGTCAGTGTGGGTGATCTGAGAGTTGGGAGTGTCGGGAGTGTGGGTGATCTGTGAGGTGGGTGTGTTGGGAGTGTGAGTGATCTGTGAGGTGGGTGTGTCAGTGTGGGTAATCTGTCAGGTGCGTGTGTCGGGAGTGTTAGTGATCTGTGAGGTGGGTGTGTCGGGAGTGTGGGTGATCTGTGAGATGGGTGTGTCAGTGTGAGTGATCTGTGAGATGGGTGTGTCAGTGTGGGTGAACTATGATTTGGGTGTGTCGGGAGTGTGGGTGATCTGTGAGGTCGGTGTATCAAGTGGGTGATCTGTGAGGTCGGTGTGTTGGGAGTGTGGGGGATCTGTGAGGTGGGTGTGTCGGGAGTGTGTCAGATCTGTGAGGTGGGTTTGTCACTGGGGGTCATCTGTCAGGTGCGTGTGTCGGGAGTGTTAGTGATCTGTGAGGTGGGTGTGTCGGGAGTGTGGGTGATCTGTGAGATGGGTGTGTCAGTGTGAGTGATCTGTGAGATGGGTGTGTCAGTGTGGGTGAACTATGATTTGGGTGTGTCGGGAGTGTGGGTGATCTGTGAGGTCAGTGTATCAAGTGGGTGATCTGTGAGGTCGGTGTGTTGGGAGTGTGGGGGATCTGTGAGGTGGGTGTGTCGGGAGTGTGTCAGATCTGTGAGGTGGGTTTGTCACTGTGGGTCATCTGTCAGGTGCGTGTGTCAGGAGTGTTAGTGATCTGTGAGATGGGTGTGTCGGGAGTGTGGGTGATCTGTGAAGTGGGTTTGTCAGTCTGAGTGATCTGTGAGGTGGGTGTATTGGGAGTGTGGGTGATCTGTGAGTTGGGTGT
The DNA here is from genome assembly GCF_963921235.1 of Mobula hypostoma. Classification (NCBI taxonomy): domain Eukaryota; kingdom Metazoa; phylum Chordata; class Chondrichthyes; order Myliobatiformes; family Myliobatidae; genus Mobula; species Mobula hypostoma. The sequence goes on along the minus strand of NW_026948108.1, from coordinate 20,296 downwards.
GTAGGGAGTGTGGGTGATCTGTGAGGTGGGTGAGTCTGTGTGGTTGATCTGTGACATGGGTGTGTCAGTGTGGGTGATCTGTGAGCTGGGTGTGTCAGTGTGGGTGATCTGTGAGCTCGGTGTGTGAGTGTGGGTGATCTGTGAGGTGTGCGTCTCGGGACTGTTGATGATCTGAGAGGTGGGTGTGTCGAGAATGTGGGTGATCTGTGAGTTGGGTGTGTCAGTGTGGGTGATCTGTGAGGTGGGTATGTCAGGAGTGTGGGTGATCTGTGAGGTGGGTGTGTCGGGACTGTGGGTGATCTGGGAGGAGGTTGTGTCGAGAATGTGGGTATTCTGTGAGGTGGGTGTGTCAGTGTGAGTGATCAGTCAGGTGGGTGTGTCAGTGTGGGTGATCTGTGTGGTGGGAGTGTCCGGAGTGTGGGTGATCTGTGAGGAGGGTATGTCAGTGTGAGTGATCTGTGAGGTGGGTGTGTCAGTGTGCGTGATCTGTAAGATGGGTGTGTCAGTGTGGGTGATCTATGATTTGGGTGTGTAGGGAGTGTGGGTGATCTGTGAGGTGGGTGTGTCAGCGTGGGTGATCTGTGAGGTGGGTGTGTCGGGACAGTGTGTGATCTGAGAGGTGGGTGTGTCTGGACAGTGGGTGATCTGAGAGGTGGGTTTGTCAGTGTGGGTGATCTTTGAGGTGGGTGTGTCACTGTGCGTGATCTGTGAGGTGGGTGTGTCAGTGTGGGTGATCTGTGAGGTGGGGGCGTCGGGAGTGTAGGTGATCTGTGAGGTGGTTGTTTCAGTGTGGGTGATCTGTGAGGTGGGTGTGTCAGTGTGGGTGATCTGTCAGGTGCGTGTGTCGGGAGTGTTAGTGATCTGCGAGATGGGTGTGTCAGTGTGGGCGATCTGTGAGATGGGTCTGTCAGTGTGTGTGTTCTGTGAGGTGCGTGTGTCGAGATTGTGGGTCATCTGTGAGGTGGGTATGTCAGTGTGGTTGATCTGTGAAGTGGGTGTGTTACGACTGTGAGTGATCTGTGAGGTGGGTGAGTCAGTGTGGGTGATTTGTGAGCTGGGTGTGTCGGGATTGTGGGTGACCTGTGAGGTGGGTGTGTCAGTGTGGGTGATCTGTGAGATGGGTGTGTCGGGAGTGTGGGTGATCTGTGAGGTGGGTGTGTCAGTGTGTGTGATCTGTGAGGTGGGTGTGTCAGTGTGGGTGATCTGTGAGGTGGGTGTTCGGGAGTGTGGGTGATCTGTGAGGTGGGTGTGTCAGTGTGGGTGCTCTGTGACGTGGGTGTGTCAGTAGTGTGGGTGATCTGTGAGGTGGGTGTGTCAGGATTGTGGGTGATCTGCGAGTTGGGTGTGTCGGGAGTGTGGTAACTATATGAGATGAGTGAAACAGTGTGAGTGATCTGTGAGGTGGGTGTGTCAGTGTGGGTGATCTGTGAGGTGGCTGTGTCGCGAGTGTGAGTGATCTGTGAGGTGGGTGTGTCCGTGTGGGTGATCTGTGAGGTGGGTGTGTCAGGAGTGTGGGTGATCTGTGAGGTGGGTGTGTCAGTGTGGGTGAACTGTGAGGTGGGTGTGTCAGTGTGGGTGATCTGTGAGTAGTGTGTATCGGGAGTGTGAGTGATCTGTGAGGTGTGTGTGTCAGCGTGAGTGATCTGTGAGGTGGCTGTGTCAGTGTGGGTGATCTGTGAGGTGGGTGTGACAGTATACGTGATCTGTGAACTGAGTGTGTCAGGAGTGTGGGTGATCTGTGAGGTGGGTGTGTCAGTGTGGGTGATGTGTGAGGTGGAAGTGTCGGGAGTGTGGGTGATCTGTGAGGTGGGTGTGTCGGGAGTGTGAGTGATCTGTGAGGTGGGTGTGTCAGTATGCGTGATCTGCAAGGTGGGAGTGTGGGGAGAGTGGGTGATCTGTGAGGCGGGTGTGTCAGTGTGGGTGATCTGTGACATGGGTGTGTCAGAGTGGGTGATCTGTGAGCTGGGTGTGTCAGTGTGGATGATCTGTGAGGTGTGTGTCTCGGGACTGTGGATGATCTGGGAGGTGGGTGTGTCAGTATGGGTGATCTGTGAGGTGGGTGTGTCAGTGTGGGTGATCTGTGAGGTGTGTGTCTCGGGACTGTTGATGATCTGGGTGGTGGGTGTGTCAGTGTGGGTGATGTGTGAGTTGGGAGTGTCGGGAGTGTGGGTGATCTGTGAGGTGCGTGTGTTGGGAGTGTGAGTGATCTGTGAGGTGGGTGTGTGGGGAGTGTGGGTGATCTGTGAGGTGGGTGTGTCAGCGTGGGTGATCTGTGAGGTGGGTGTGTCGGGACAGTGTGTGATCTGAGAGGTGCGTGTGTCTGGACAGTGGGTGATCTGAGAGGTGGGTTTGTCAGTGTGGGTGATCTTAGAGGTGGGTGTGTCAGTGTGCGTGATCTGTGAGGTGGGTGTGTCAGTGTGGGTGATCTGTGTGGTGGGGGCGTCGGGAGTGTAGGTGATCTGTGAGGTGGTTGTTTCAGTGTGGGTCATCTGTGAGGTGGGAGAGTCAGTGTGGGTGATCTGTCAGGTGCGTGTGTCGGGAGTGTTAGTGATCTGTGAGGTGGGTGTATCAGGAGTGAAGTGATCTGTGAAGTGGGTTTGTCAGTGTGGGTGATCTGTGACGTGGGTGTATCGGGTGTGTGGGTGATCTTTGAGTTGGGTGTGCAGGGAGTGTGGGTGATCTGTGAGGTGGGTGAGTCTGTGTGGTTGATCTGTGACATGGGTGTGTCAGAGTGGGTGATCTGTGAGCTGGGTGTGTCAGTGTGGATGATCTGTGAGGTGTGTGTCTCGGGACTGTGGATGATCTGGGAGGTGGGTGTGTCGAGATTGTGTGTGATCTGTGAGGTGGGTGTGTCAGTGTGGGTGATCTGTGAGGTGTGTGTCTCGGGACTGTTGATGATCTTGGTGGTGGGTGTGTCAGTGTGCGTGATCTGTGAGGTGGGTGTGTCAGTGTGGGTGATCTGTGAAGTTGGAGTGTGAGTGTGGGTGATCTGTGAGATGGGTGTGTTGGGAGTGTGGGGGATCTGTGAGGTGGGTGTGTCGGGAGTGTGTCAGATCTGTGAGGTGGGTTTGTCACTGTGGGTCATCTGTCAGGTGCGTGTGTCGGGACTGTTAGTGATCTGTGAGGTGGGTGTGTCGGGAGTGTGGGTGATCTGTGAAGTGGGTTTGTCAGCTTGAGTGATCTGTGAGGTGGGTGTATTGGGAGTGTGGGTGATCTGTGAGTTGGGTGTGTAGGGAGTGTGGGTGATCTGTGAGGTGGGTGAGTCTGTGTGGTTGATCTGTGACATGGGTGTGTCAGTGTGGGTGATCTGTGAGCTTGGTGTGTCAGTGTGGGTGATCTGTGAGCTGGGTGTGTGAGTGTGGGTGATCTGTGAGGTGTGCGTCTCGGGACTGTTGATGATCTGGGAGGTGGGTGTGTCGAGAATGTGTGTGATCTGTGAGGTGGGTGTGTCAGTGTGGGTGATCTGTGAGTTGGGAGTGTTGGGAGTATGGGTGATCTGTGAGGTGGGTGTGTCGGGATTGTGAGTGATCTGTGAGGTGGGTGTGTGGGGAGTGTGGGTGCTCTGTGAGGTGGGTGTGTCAGTGTGGGTGATCTGTGAGGTGGGTATGTCGGGAGTGTGGGTGATCTGGGAGGTGGGTGTGTCGGGACTGTGGGTGATCTGGGAGGTGGTTGTGTCGAGAATGTGGGTATTCTGTGAGGTGGGTGTGTCAGTGTGAGTGATCAGTCAGGTGGGTGTGTCAGTGTGGGTGATCTGTGTGGTGGGAGTGTTCGGAGTGTGGGTGATCTGTGAGGAGGGTATGTCAGTGTGAGTGATCTGTGAGGTGGGTGTGTCAGTGTGCGTGATCTGTAAGATGGGTGTGTCAGTGTGGGTGATCTATAATTTGGGTGTGTGGGGAGTGTGGGTGATCTGTGAGGTGGGTGTGTCAGCGTGGGTGATCTGTGAGGTGGGTGTGTCGGGACAGTGTGTGATCTGAGAGGTGGGTGTGTCTGGACAGTGGGTGATCTGAGAGGTGGGTTTGTCAGTGTGGGTGATCTTTGAGGTGGGTGTGTCAGTGTGCGTGATCTGTGAGGTGGGTGTGTCAGTGTGGGTGATCTGTGAGGTGGGGGCGTCGGGAGTGTAGGTGATCTGTGAGGTGGTTGTTTCAGTGTGGGTGATCTGTGAGGTGGGTGTGTCAGTGTGGGTGATCTGTCAGGTGCGTGTGTCGGGAGTGTTAGTGATCTGTGAGGTAGGTGTATCAGGAGTGTGGGTGATCTGTGAGGTGGGGGTGTCAGTGTGGGTGATCTGTGACGTGGGTGTATCGGGTGTGTGGGTGATCTTTGAGTTGGGTGTGTCGGGAGTGTGGGTGATCTGTGAGGTGGGTGAGTCTGTGTGGTTGATCTGTGACATGGGTGTGTCAGAGTGGGTGATCTGTGAGCTGGGTGTGTCAGTGTGGGTGATCAGTGAGGTGTGTGTCTCGGGACTGTGGATGATCTGGGAGGTGGGTGTGTCGAGATTGTGTGTGATCTGTGAGGTGGGTGTGTCAGTGTGGGTGATCTGTGAGGTGTGTGTCTCGGGACTGTTGATGATCTGGGTGGTGGGTGTGTCAGTGTGGGTGATCTGTGAGTTGGGAGTGTCGGGAGTGTGGGTGATCTGTGAGGTGGGTGTGTCAGTGTGGGTGATCTGTGAGGTGGGAGTGTCAGTGTCGGTGATCTGTGAGGTGGGTGTGTTGAGAGTGTGAGTGATCTGTGAGGTGGGTGTGTGGGGAGTGTCGGTGATCTGTGAGGTGGGGGTGTCAGTGTGGGTGATCTGTGAGGTGGGAGTGTCAGTGTGGGTGATCTGTGAGATGGGTGTGTTAGTGTGGGTGATCTATGATTTGGGTGTGTCGGGAGTGTGGGTGATCTGTGAGGTGGGTGTGTCGGGAGTGTGGCTGATCTGTGAGGTGGGTGTGTCAGTGTGGGTGATCTGTCAGATGCGTGTGTCGGGAGTGTTAGTGATCTGTCAGGTAGGTGTGTCGGGAGTGTGGGTGATCTGTGAAGTGGGTTTGTCAGTGTGGGTGATCTGTGAGGTGGGTGTATCGGGAGTGTGGGTGATCTGTGAGTTGGGTGTGTAGGGAGTGTGGGTGATCTGTGAGGTGGGTGCATTGGGAGTGTGGGAGATCTGTGAGGTGGGTGTGTCGGGACTGTGGTTGATCTGTGACATGGGTGTGTCAATGTGGGTGATCTGTGAGGTGGGTGTGTCAGTGTGGGTGATCTGTGAAGTGGGAGTGTCGGGAGTGTGGGTGATCTGTGAGATGGGTGTGTTAGTGTGGGTGATCTATGATTTGGGTGTGTCGGGAGTGTGGGTGATCTGTGAGGTGGGTGTGTCGGGAGTGTGGTTGATCTGTGACATGGGTGTGTCAATGTGGGTGATCTGTGAGGTGGGGGTGTCAGTGTGGGTGATCTGTGAGGTGGGAGTGTCAGTGTGGGTGATCTGTGAGATGGGTGTGTTAGTGTGGGTGATCTATGATTTGGGTGTGTCGGGAGTGTGGGTGATCTGTGAGGTGGGTGTGTCGGGAGTGTGGCTGATCTGTGAGGTGGGTGTGTCAGTGTGGGTGATCTGTCAGATGCGTGTGTCGGGAGTGTTAGTGATCTGTCAGGTAGGTGTGTCGGGAGTGTGGGTGATCTGTGAAGTGGGTTTGTCAGTGTGGGTGATCTGTGAGGTGGGTGTATCGGGAGTGTGGGTGATCTGTGAGTTGGGTGTGTAGGGAGTGTGGGTGATCTGTGAGGTGGGTGCGTTGGGAGTGTGGGAGATCTGTGAGGTGGGTGTGTCGGGAGTGTGGTTGATCTGTGACATGGGTGTGTCAATGTGGGTGATCTGTGAGGTGGGTGTGTCAGTGTGGGTGATCTGTGAGGTGGGAGTGTCGGGAGTGTGGGTGATCTGTGAGGTGGGTGTGTCGGGAGTGTGAGTGATCTGTGAGGTGGGTGTGTGGGGAGTGTGGGTGATCTGTGAGGTGGGTGTGTTGGGAGTGTGAGTGATCTGTGAGGTGGGTGTGTGGGGAGTGTGGGTGATCTGTGAGGTGGGGGTGTCAGTGTGGGTGATCTGTGAGGTGGGAGTGTCAGTGTGGGTGATCTGTGAGATGGGTGTGTTAGTGTGGGTGATCTATGATTTGGGTGTGTCGGGAGTGTGGCTGATCTGTGAGGTGGGTGTGTCAGTGTGGGTGATCTGTCAGATGCGTGTGTCGGGAGTGTTAGTGATCTGTGAGGTAGGTGTGTCGGGAGTGTGGGTGATCTGTGAAGTGGGTTTGTCAGTGTGGGTGATCTGTGAGGTGGGTGTATCGGGAGTGTGGGTGATCTGTGAGTTGGGTGTGTAGGGAGTGTGGGTGATCTGTGAGGTGGGTGCGTTGGGAGTGTGGGAGATCTGTGAGGTGGGTGTGTCGGGAGTGTGGTTGATCTGTGACATGGGTGTGTCAGTGTGGGTGATCTGTGAGGTGGGTGTGTCAGTGTGGGTGATCTGTGAGGTGGGAGTGTCTGGAGTGTGGGTGATCTGTGAGGTGGGTGTGTCGGGAGTGTGAGTGATCTGTGAGGTGGGTTTGTGGGGAGTGTGGGTGATCTGTGAGGTGGGTGTGTCAGTGTGGGTGATCTGTGAGGTGGGTATGTCGGGAGTGTGGGTGATCTGTTAGTTGGGTGTGTCGGGAGTGTGGGTGATCTGTGAGGTGGGTTTGTCAGTGTGGGTGATCTGTGAGATGGGTGTGTCGTGAGTGTGGGTGATCTGTGAGGTGGGTGTGTCCGTGTGGGTGATCTGTGAGGTGGGTGTGTCAGGAGTGTGGGTGATCTGTGAGGTGGGTGTGTCAGTGTGGGTGAACTGTGAGGTGGGTGTGTCAGTGTGGGTGATCTGTGAGTAGTGTGTATCGGGAGTGTGAGTGATCTGTGAGGTGTGTGTGTCAGCGTGAGTGATCTGTGAGGTGGCTGTGTCAGTGTGGGTGATCTGTGAGGTGGGTGTGACAGTATACGTGATCAGTGAACTGAGTGTGTCAGGAGTGTGGGTGATCTGTGAGGTGGGTGTGTCAGTGTGGGTGAACTGTGAGGTGGAAGTGTCGGGAGTGTGGGTGATCTGTGAGGTGGGTGTGTCGGGAGTGTGAGTGATCTGTGAGGTGGGTGTGTCAGTATGGGTGATCTGCAAGGTGGGTGTGTGGGGAGGGTGGGTGATCTGTGAGGCGGGTGTGTCAGTGTGGGTGATCTGTGAGATGGGTGTGTCGGGAGTGTGGGTGATCTGTGATGTGGGTGTGTCAGTGTGTGTGATCTGTGAGGTGGGTGTGTCAGTGTGGGTGATTTGTGAGGCGGGTGTGTTGGGACTGTGGCTGATCGGTTATGTGAGCGTGTTGGGAGTGTGAGTGATCTGTGAGGTGGGTATGTCGGGAGAGGTGCTGATCTGTGATGTGGGTGTGTCAGTGTGCGTGATCTGTGAGGTGGGTGTGTCAGTGTGGGTGATCTGTGAAGTGGGTGTGTGAGTGTGGGTGATCTGTGAGGTGGGTGTGTTGGGAGTGTGGGGGATCTGTGAGGTGGGTGTGTCGGGAGTGTGTCAGATCTGTGAGGTGGGTTTGTCACTGTGGGTCATCTCTCAGGTGCGTTTGTCGGGAGTGTTAGTGATCTGTGAGGTGGGTGTGTCGGGAGTGTGGGTGATCTGTGAAGTGGGTTTGTCAGTCTGAGTGATCTGTGAGGTGGGTGTATTGGGAGTGTGGGTGATCTGTGAGTTGGGTGTGTAGGGAGTGTGGGTGATCTGTGAGGTGGGTGAGTCTGTGTGGTTGATCTGTTACATGGGTGTGTCAGTGTGGGTGATCTGTGAGCTGGGTGTGTCAGTGTGGGTGATCTGTGAGCTGGGTGTGTGAGTGTGGGTGATCTGTGAGGTGTGCGTCTCGGGACTGTTGATGATCTGGGAGGTGGGTGTGTCGAGAATGTGTGTGATCTGTGAGGTGGGTGTGTCAGTGTGGGTGATCTGTGAGTTGGGAGTGTGGGGAGTGTGGGTGATCTGTGAGGTGGGTGTGTCAGGGTGGGTGATCTGTGAGGTGGGTATGTCGGGAGTGTGTGTGATCTGTGAGGTGGGTGTGTCGGGACTGTGGGTGATCTGGGAGGAGGTTGTGTCGAGAATGTGGGTATTCTGTGAGGTGGGTGTGTCAGTGTGAGTGATCAGTCAGGTGGGTGTGTCAGTGTGGGTGATCTGTGTGGTGGGAGTGTCCGGAGTGTGGGTGATCTGTGAGGAGGGTATGTCAGTGTGAGTGATCTGTGAGGTGGGTGTGTCAGTGTGCGTGATCTGTAAGATGGGTGTGTCAGTGTAGGTGATCTATGATTTGGGTGTGTGGGGAGTGTGGGTGATCTGTGAGGTGGGTGTGTCAGCGTGGGTGATCTGTGAGGTGGGTGTGTCAGTGTGGGTGATCTGTGAGCTTGGTGTGTCAGTGTGGGTGATCTGTGAGCTGGGTGTGTGAGTGTGGGTGATCTGTGAGGTGTGCGTCTCGGGACTGTTGATGATCTGGGAGGTGGGTGTGTCGAGAATGTGTGTGATCTGTGAGGTGGGTGTGTCAGTGTGGGTGATCTGTGAGTTGGGAGTGTTGGGAGTATGGGTGATCTGTGAGGTGGGTGTGTCGGGATTGTGAGTGATCTGTGAGGTGGGTGTGTGGGGAGTGTGGGTGATCTGTGAGGTGGGTGTGTCAGTGTGGGTGATCTGTGAGGTGGGTATGTCGGGAGTGTGGGTGATCTGTGAGGTGGGTGTGTCGGGACTGTGGGTGATCTGGGAGGTGGTTGTGTCGAGAATGTGGGTATTCTGTGAGGTGGGTGTGTCAGTGTGTGTGATCAGTCAGGTGGGTGTGTCAGTGTGGGTGATCTGTGTGGTGGGAGTGTTCGGAGTGTGGGTGATCTGTGAGGAGGGTATGTCAGCGTGTGTGATCTGTGAGGTGGGTGTGTCAGTGTGCGTGATCTGTAAGATGGGTGTGTCAGTGTGGGTGATCTATAATTTGGGTGTGTGGGGAGTGTGGGTGATCTGTGAGGTGGGTGTGTCAGCGTGGGTGATCTGTGAGGTGGGTGTGTCGGGACAGTGTGTGATCTGAGAGGTGGGTGTGTCTGGACAGTGGGTGATCTGAGAGGTGGGTTTGTCAGTGTGGGTGATCTTTGAGGTGGGTGTGTCAGTGTGCGTGATCTGTGAGGTGGGTGTGTCAGTGTGGGTGATCTGTGAGGTGGGGGCGTCGGGAGTGTAGGTGATCTGTGAGGTGGTTGTTTCAGTGTGGGTGATCTGTGAGGTGGGTGTGTCAGTGTGGGTGATCTGTCAGGTGCGTGTGTCGGGAGTGTTAGTGATCTGTGAGGTAGGTGTATCAGGAGTGTGGGTGATCTGTGAGGCGGGGGTGTCAGTGTGGGTGATCTGTGACGTGGGTGTATCGGGTGTGTGGGTGATCTTTGAGTTGGGTGTGTCGGGAGTGTGGGTGATCTGTGAGGTGGGTGAGTCTGTGTGGTTGATCTGTGACATGGGTGTGTCAGAGTGGGTGATCTGTGAGCTGGGTGTGTCAGTGTGGGTGATCAGTGAGGTGTGTGTCTCGGGACTGTGGATGATCTGGGAGGTGGGTGTGTCGAGATTGTGTGTGATCTGTGAGGTGGGTGTGTCAGTGTGGGTGATCTGTGAGGTGTGTGTCTCGGGACTGTTGATGATCTGGGTGGTGGGTGTGTCAGTGTGGGTGATCTGTGAGTTGGGTGTGTCGGGAGTGTGGGTGATCTGTGAGGTGGGTGTGTCAGTGTGGGTGATCTGTGAGGTGGGAGTGTCAGTGTCGGTGATCTGTGAGGTGGGTGTGTTGAGAGTGTGAGTGATCTGTGAGGTGGGTGTGTGGGGAGTGTCGGTGATCTGTGAGGTGGGGGTGTCAGTGTGGGTGATCTGTGAGGTGGGAGTGTCAGTGTGGGTGATCTGTGAGATGGGTGTGTTAGTGTGGGTGATCTATGATTTGGGTGTGTCGGGAGTGTGGGTGATCTGTGAGGTGGGTGTGTCGGGAGTGTGGCTGATCTGTGAGGTGGGTGTGTCAGTGTGGGTGATCTGTCAGATGCGTGTGTCGGGAGTGTTAGTGATCTGTCAGGTAGGTGTGTCGGGAGTGTGGGTGATCTGTGAAGTGGGTTTGTCAGTGTGGGTGATCTGTGAGGTGGGTGTATCGGGAGTGTGGGTGATCTGTGAGTTGGGTGTGTAGGGAGTGTGGGTGATCTGTGAGGTGGGTGCATTGGGAGTGTGGGAGATCTGTGAGGTGGGTGTGTCGGGACTGTGGTTGATCTGTGACATGGGTGTGTCAATGTGGGTGATCTGTGAGGTGGGTGTGTCAGTGTGGGTGATCTGTGAAGTGGGAGTGTCGGGAGTGTGGGTGATCTGTGAGATGGGTGTGTTAGTGTGGGTGATCTATGATTTGGGTGTGTCGGGAGTGTGGGTGATCTGTGAGGTGGGTGTGTCGGGAGTGTGGTTGATCTGTGACATGGGTGTGTCAATGTGGGTGATCTGTGAGGTGGGGGTGTCAGTGTGGGTGATCTGTGAGGTGGGAGTGTCAGTGTGGGTGATCTGTGAGATGGGTGTGTTAGTGTGGGTGATCTATGATTTGGGTGTGTCGGGAGTGTGGGTGATCTGTGAGGTGGGTGTGTCGGGAGTGTGGCTGATCTGTGAGGTGGGTGTGTCAGTGTGGGTGATCTGTCAGATGCGTGTGTCGGGAGTGTTAGTGATCTGTCAGGTAGGTGTGTCGGGAGTGTGGGTGATCTGTGAAGTGGGTTTGTCAGTGTGGGTGATCTGTGAGGTGGGTGTATCGGGAGTGTGGGTGATCTGTGAGTTGGGTGTGTAGGGAGTGTGGGTGATCTGTGAGGTGGGTGCGTTGGGAGTGTGGGAGATCTGTGAGGTGGGTGTGTCGGGAGTGTGGTTGATCTGTGACATGGGTGTGTCAATGTGGGTGATCTGTGAGGTGGGTGTGTCAGTGTGGGTGATCTGTGAGGTGGGAGTGTCGGGAGTGTGGGTGATCTGTGAGGTGGGTGTGTCGGGAGTGTGAGTGATCTGTGAGGTGGGTGTGTGGGGAGTGTGGGTGATCTGTGAGGTGGGTGTGTTGGGAGTGTGAGTGATCTGTGAGGTGGGTGTGTGGGGAGTGTGGGTGATCTGTGAGGTGGGGGTGTCAGTGTGGGTGATCTGTGAGGTGGGAGTGTCAGTGTGGGTGATCTGTGAGATGGGTGTGTTAGTGTGGGTGATCTATGATTTGGGTGTGTCGGGAGTGTGGCTGATCTGTGAGGTGGGTGTGTCAGTGTGGGTGATCTGTCAGATGCGTGTGTCGGGAGTGTTAGTGATCTGTGAGGTAGGTGTGTCGGGAGTGTGGGTGATCTGTGAAGTGGGTTTGTCAGTGTGGGTGATCTGTGAGGTGGGTGTATCGGGAGTGTGGGTGATCTGTGAGTTGGGTGTGTAGGGAGTGTGGGTGATCTGTGAGGTGGGTGCGTTGGGAGTGTGGGAGATCTGTGAGGTGGGTGTGTCGGGAGTGTGGTTGATCTGTGACATGGGTGTGTCAGTGTGGGTGATCTGTGAGGTGGGTGTGTCAGTGTGGGTGATCTGTGAGGTGGGAGTGTCGGGAGTGTGGGTGATCTGTGAGGTGGGTGTGTCGGGAGTGTGAGTGATCTGTGAGGTGGGTTTGTGGGGAGTGTGGGTGATCTGTGAGGTGGGTGTGTCAGTGTGGGTGATCTGTGAGGTGGGTATGTCGGGAGTGTGGGTGATCTGTTAGTTGGGTGTGTCGGGAGTGTGGGTGATCTGTGAGGTGGGTTTGTCAGTGTGGGTGATCTGTGAGATGGGTGTGTCGTGAGTGTGGGTGATCTGTGAGGTGGGTGTGTCCGTGTGGGTGATCTGTGAGGTGGGTGTGTCAGGAGTGTGGGTGATCTGTGAGGTGGGTGTGTCAGTGTGGGTGAACTGTGAGGTGGGTGTGTCAGTGTGGGTGATCTGTGAGTAGTGTGTATCGGGAGTGTGAGTGATCTGTGAGGTGTGTGTGTCAGCGTGAGTGATCTGTGAGGTGGCTGTGTCAGTGTGGGTGATCTGTGAGGTGGGTGTGACAGTATACGTGATCAGTGAACTGAGTGTGTCAGGAGTGTGGGTGATCTGTGAGGTGGGTGTGTCAGTGTGGGTGAACTGTGAGGTGGAAGTGTCGGGAGTGTGGGTGATCTGTGAGGTGGGTGTGTCGGGAGTGTGAGTGATCTGTGAGGTGGGTGTGTCAGTATGGGTGATCTGCAAGGTGGGTGTGTGGGGAGGGTGGGTGATCTGTGAGGCGGGTGTGTCAGTGTGGGTGATCTGTGAGATGGGTGTGTCGGGAGTGTGGGTGATCTGTGATGTGGGTGTGTCAGTGTGTGTGATCTGTGAGGTGGGTGTGTCAGTGTGGGTGATTTGTGAGGCGGGTGTGTTGGGACTGTGGCTGATCGGTTATGTGAGCGTGTTGGGAGTGTGAGTGATCTGTGAGGTGGGTATGTCGGGAGAGGTGCTGATCTGTGATGTGGGTGTGTCAGTGTGCGTGATCTGTGAGGTGGGTGTGTCAGTGTGGGTGATCTGTGAAGTGGGTGTGTGAGTGTGGGTGATCTGTGAGGTGGGTGTGTTGGGAGTGTGGGGGATCTGTGAGGTGGGTGTGTCGGGAGTGTGTCAGATCTGTGAGGTGGGTTTGTCACTGTGGGTCATCTCTCAGGTGCGTTTGTCGGGAGTGTTAGTGATCTGTGAGGTGGGTGTGTCGGGAGTGTGGGTGATCTGTGAAGTGGGTTTGTCAGTCTGAGTGATCTGTGAGGTGGGTGTATTGGGAGTGTGGGTGATCTGTGAGTTGGGTGTGTAGGGAGTGTGGGTGATCTGTGAGGTGGGTGAGTCTGTGTGGTTGATCTGTTACATGGGTGTGTCAGTGTGGGTGATCTGTGAGCTGGGTGTGTCAGTGTGGGTGATCTGTGAGCTGGGTGTGTGAGTGTGGGTGATCTGTGAGGTGTGCGTCTCGGGACTGTTGATGATCTGGGAGGTGGGTGTGTCGAGAATGTGTGTGATCTGTGAGGTGGGTGTGTCAGTGTGGGTGATCTGTGAGTTGGGAGTGTCGGGAGTGTGGGTGATCTGTGAGGTGGGTGTGTCAGTGTGGGTGATCTGTGAGGTGGGTATGTCGGGAGTGTGTGTGATCTGTGAGGTGGGTGTGTCGGGACTGTGGGTGATCTGGGAGGAGGTTGTGTCGAGAATGTGGGTATTCTGTGAGGTGGGTGTGTCAGTGTGAGTGATCAGTCAGGTGGGTGTGTCAGTGTGGGTGATCTGTGTGGTGGGAGTGTCCGGAGTGTGGGTGATCTGTGAGGAGGGTATGTCAGTGTGAGTGATCTGTGAGGTGGGTGTGTCAGTGTGCGTGATCTGTAAGATGGGTGTGTCAGTGTAGGTGATCTATGATTTGGGTGTGTGGGGAGTGTGGGTGATCTGTGAGGTGGGTGTGTCAGCGTGGGTGATCTGTGAGGTGGGTGTGTCGGGACAGTGTGTGATCTGAGAGGTGCGTGTGTCTGGACAGTGGGTTATCTGAGAGGTGGGTTTGTCAGTGTGGGTGATCTTTGAGGTGGGTGTGTCAGTGTGCGTGATCTGTGAGGTGGGTGTGTCAGTGTGGGTGATCTGTGAGGTGGGGGCGTCGGGAGTGTAGGTGATCTGTGAGGTGGTTGTTTCAGTGTGGGTGATCTGTGAGGTGGGTGTGTCAGGAGTGTGGGTGATCTGTGAAGTGTTTTTGTCAGTGTGTGTGATCTGTGACGTGGGTGTATCGGGTGTGTGGGTGATCTTTGAGTTGGGTGTGTAGGGAGTGTGGGTGATCTGTGAGGTGCGTGAGTCTGTGTGGTTGATCTGTGACATGGGTGTGTCAGAGTGGGTGATCTGTGAGCTGGGTGTGTCAGTGTGGGTGATCTGTGAGTTGGGAGTGTCGGGAGTGTGGGTGATCTGTGAGGTGGGTGTGTTGGGAGTGTGAGTGATCTGTGAGGTGGGTGTGGGGGGAGTGTGGGTGATCTGTGAGGTGGGGATGTCAGTGTGGGTGATCTGTGAGGTGGGAGTGTCAGTGTGGGTGATCTGTGAGATGGGTGTGTTAGTGTGGGTGATCTATGATTTGGGGGTGTCGGGAGTGTGGGTGATCTGTGAGGTGGGTGTGTCAGGAGTGTGGGTGATCTGTGAAGTGGGTTTGTCAGTGTGGGTGATCTGTGAGGTGGGTGTGTCAGGAGTGTGGGTGATCTGTGAGGTGGGGGTGTCAGTGTGGGTGATCTGTGACGTGGGTGTATCGGGTGTGTGGGTGATCTTTGAGTTGGGTGTGTAGGGAGTGTGGGTGATCTGTGAGGTGGGTGAGTCTGTGTGGTTGATCTGTGACATGGGTGTGTCAGAGTGGGTGATCTGTGAGGTGGGGGCGTCGGGAGTGTAGGTGATCTGTGAAGTGGGTTTGTCAGTGTGGGTGATCTGTGACGTGGGTGTATCGGGTGTGTGGGTGATCTTTGAGTTGGGTGTGTAGGGAGTGTGGGTGATCTGTGAGGTGGGTGAGTCTGTGTGGTTGATCTGTGACATGGGTGTGTCAGAGTGGGTGATCTGTGAGCTGGGTGTGTCAGTGTGGGTGATCTGTGAGGTGTGTGTCTCGGGACTGTGGATAATCTGGGAGGTGGGTGTGTCGAGATTGTGTGTGATCTGTGAGGTGGGTGTGTCAGTGTGGGTGATCTGTGAGGTGTGTGTCTCGGGACTGTTGATGATCTGGGTGGTGGGTGTGTCAGTGTGGGTGATCTGTGAGATGGGTGTGTAGGGAGTGTGGGTGATCTGTGAGGTGGGTGCGTTGGGAGTGTGGGTGATCTGTGAGGTGGGTGTGGGGGGAGTGTGGGTGATCTGTGAGGTGGGGGTGTCAGTGTGGGTGATCTGTGAGGTGGGAGTGTCAGTGTGGGTGATCTGTGAGATGGGTGTGTTAGTGTGGGTGATCTATGATTTGGGTGTGTCGGGAGTGTGGGTGATCTGTGAGGTGGGTGTGTCGGGAGTGTGGCTGATCTGTGAGGTGGGTGTGTCAGTGTGGGTGATCTGTCAGATGCGTGTGTCGGGAGTGTTAGTGATCTGTCAGGTAGGTGTGTCGGGAGTGTGGGTGATCTGTGAAGTGGGTTTGTCAGTGTGGGTGATCTGTGAGGTGGGTGTATCGGGAGTGTGGGTGATCTGTGAGTTGGGTGTGTAGGGAGTGTGGGTGATCTGTGAGGTGGGTGCGTTGGGAGTGTGGGAGATCTGTGAGGTGGGTGTGTCGGGAGTGTGGTTGATCTGTGACATGGGTGTGTCAGTGTGGGTGATCTGTGAAGTGGGTGTGACAGTGTGGGTGATCTGTGAGGTGGGAGTGTCGGGAGTGTGGCTGATCTGTGAGGTGGGTGTGTCAGTGTGGGTGATCTGTCAGATGCGTGTGTCGGGAGTGTTAGTGATCTGTGAGGTAGGTGTGTCGGGAGTGTGGGTGATCTGTGAGGTGGGAGTGTCGGGAGTGTGGCTGATCTGTGAGGTGGGTGTGTCAGTGTGGATGATCTGTCAGATGCGTGTGTCGGGAGTGTTAGTGATCTGTGAGGTAGGTGTGTCGGGAGTGTGGGTGATCTGTGAAGTGGGTTTGTCAGTGTGGGTGATCTGTGAGGTGGGTGATCTGTGAGTTGGGTGTGTAGGGAGTGTGGGTGATATGTGAGGTGGGTGCGTTGGGAGTGTGGGAGATCTGTGAGGTGGGTGTGTCGGGAGTGTGGTTGATCTGTGACATGGGTGTGTCAGTGTGGGTGATCTGTGAGGTGGGTGTGTCAGTGTGGGTGATCTGTGAGGTGGGAGTGTCGGGAGTGTGGGTGATCTGTGAGGTGGGTGTTTCGGGAGTGTGAGTGATCTGTGAGGTGGGTGTGTGGGGAGTGTGGGTGATCTGTGAGGTGGGTGTGTCAGTGTGGGTGATCTGTGAGGTGGGTATGTCGGGAGTGTGGGTGATCTGTTAGTTGGGTGTGTCGGGAGTGTGGGTGATCTGTGAGGTGGGTTTGTCAGTGTGGGTGATCTGTGAGATGGGTGTGTCGTGAGTGTGGGTGATCTGTGAGATGGGTGTGTCAGTGTGGGCGATCTGTGAGATGGGTCTGTCAGTGTGTGTGTTCTGTGAGGTGCGTGTGTCGAGATTGTGGGTCATCTGTGAGGTGGGTATGTCAGTGTGGGTGATCTGTGAAGAGGGTGTGTTACGAGTGTGAGTGATCTGTGAGGTGGGTGAGTCAGTGTGGGTGATTTGTGAGCTGGGTGTGTCGGGACTGTGGGTGACCTGTGAGGTGAGTGTGTCGGGAGTGTGGGTGATCTGTGATGTGGGTGTGTCAGTGTGTGTGATCTGTGAGGTGGGTGTGTCAGTGTGGGTGATTTG
The DNA here is from genome assembly GCF_963921235.1 of Mobula hypostoma. Taxonomy (NCBI): domain Eukaryota; kingdom Metazoa; phylum Chordata; class Chondrichthyes; order Myliobatiformes; family Myliobatidae; genus Mobula; species Mobula hypostoma. The sequence continues at coordinate 3,956 of NW_026948108.1, read as the reverse complement.
TGAGGCGGGTGTGTTGGGAGTGTGACTGATCTGTTATGTGAGCGTGTCGGGAGTGTGAGTGATCTGTGAGGTGGGTATGTCGGGAGAGGTGCTGATCTGTGATGTGGGTGTGTCAGTGTGCGTGATCTGTGAGGTGGGTGTGTCAGTGTGGGTGATCTGTGAAGTGGGTGTGTGAGTGTGGGTGATCTGTGAGGTGGGTGTGTCGGGAGTGTGGGTGATCTGTGAGGTGGGTGTATCAAGTGTGTGCTCTGTGGGGTGGGTGTGTTGGGAGTGTGGCTGATCTGTGAGGTGGGTGTGTCAGTGTGGGTAATCTGTCAGGTGCGTGTGTCGGGAGTGTTAGTGATCTGTGAGGTGGGTGTGTCGGGAGTGTGGGTGATCTGTGAGATGGGTGTGTCAGTGTGAGTGATCTGTGAGATGGGTGTGTCAGTGTGGGTGATCTATGATTTGGGTGTGTCGGGAGTGTGGGTGATCTGTGAGGTCGGTGTATAAAGTGGGTGATCTGTGAGGTCGGTGTGTTGGGAGTGTGGGGGATCTGTGAGGTGGGTGTGTCGGGAGTGTGTCAGATCTGCGAGGTGGGTTTGTCACTGTGGGTCATCTGTCAGGTGCGTGTGTCGGGAGTGTTAGTGATCTGTGAGGTGGGTGTGTCGGGAGTGTGGGTGATCTGTGAAGTGGGTTTGTCAGTCTGAGTGATCTGTGAGGTGGGTGTATTGGGAGTGTCGGTGATCTGTGAGTTGGGTGTGTTGGGAGTGTGGGTGATCTGTGAGGTGGGTGAGTCTGTGTGGTTGATCTGTGACATGGGTGTGTCAGTGTGGGTGATCTGTGAGCTGGGTGTGTCAGTGTGGGTGATCTGTGAGCTGGGTGTGTGAGTGTGGGTGATCTGTGAGGTGTGCGTCTCGGGACTGTTGATGATCTGGGAGGTGGGTGTGTCAGTGTGGGTGATCTGTGAGTTGGGAGTGTCGGGAGTATGGGTGATCTGTGAGGTGGGTGTGTCGGGATTGTGAGTGATCTGTGAGGTGGGTGTGTGGGGAGTGTGGGTGATCTGTGATGTGGGTGTGTCAGTGTGGGTGATCTGTGAGGTGGGTATGTCGGGAGTGTGGGTGATCTGTGAGGTGGGTGTGTCGGGACTGTGGGTGATCTGGGAGGTGGTTGTGTCGAGAATGTGGGTATTCTGTGAGGTGGGTGTGTCAGCGTGAGTGATCAGTCAGGTGGGTGTGTCAGTGTGGGTGATCTGTGTGGTGGGAGTGTCCGGAGTGTGGGTGATCTGTGAGGAGGGTATGTCAGTGTGAGTGATCTGTGAGGTGGGTGTGTCAGTGTGCGTGATCTGTAAGATGGGTGTGTCAGTGTGGGTGATCTATAATTTGGGTGTGTGGGGAGTGTGGGTGATCTGTGAGGTGGGTGTGTCAGCGTGGGTGATCTGTGAGGTGGGTGTGTCAGTGTGGGTGATCTGTCAGGTGCATGTGTCGGGAGTGTTAGTGATCTGTGAGGTAGGTGTATCAGGAGTGTGGGTGATCTGTGAGGTGGGGGTGTCAGTGTGGGTGATCTGTGACGTGGGTGTATCGGGTGTGTGGGTGATCTTTGAGTTGGGTGTGTAGGGAGTGTGGGTGATCTGTGAGGTGGGTGAGTCTGTGTGGTTGATCTGTGACATGGGTGTGTCAGAGTGGGTGATCTGTGAGCTGGGTGTGTCAGTGTGGGTGATCTGTGAGGTGTGTGTCTCGGGACTGTGGATGATCTGGGAGGTGGGTGTGTCGAGATTGTGTGTGATCTGTGAGGTGGGTGTGTCAGTGTGGGTGATCTGTGAGGTGTGTGTCTCGGGACTGTTGATGATCTGGGTGGTGGGTGTGTCAGTGTGGGTGATCTGTGAGTTGGGAGTGTCGGGGTGTGGGTGATCTGTGAGGTGGGTGTGTTGGGAGTGTGAGTGATCTGTGAGGTGGGTGTGTGGGGAGTGTGGGTGATCTGTGAGGTGGGGGTGTCAGTGTTGGTGATCTGTGCGGTGGGAGTGCCAGTGTGGGTGATCTGTGAGATGGGTGTGTTAGTGTGGGTGATCTATGATTTGGGTGTGTCGGGAGTGTGGGTGATCTGTGAGGTGGGTGTGTCGGGAGTGTGGCTGATCTGTGAGGTGGGTGTGTCAGTGTGGGTGATCTGTCAGATGCGTGTGTCGGGAGTGTTAGTGATCTGTGAGGTAGGTGTGTCGGGAGTGTGGGTGATCTGTGAAGTGGGTTTGTCAGTGTGGGTGATCTGTGAGGTGGGTATATCGGGAGTGTGGGTGATCTGTGAGTTGGGTGTGTAGGGAGTGTGGGTGATCTGTGAGGTGGGTGCGTTGGGAGTGTGGGAGATCTGTGAGGTGGGTGTGTCGGGAGTGTGGTTGATCTGTGACATGGGTGTGTCAGTGTGGGTGATCTGTGAGGTGGGTGTGTCAGTGTGGGTGATCTGTGAGGTGGGAGTGTCGGGAGTGTGGGTGATCTGTGAGGTGGGTGTGTCGGGAGTGTGAGTGATCTGTGAGGTGGGTGTGTGGGGAGTGTGGGTGATTTGTGAGGTGGGTGTGTCAGTGTGGGTGATCTGTGAGGTGGGTATGTCGGGAGTCTGGGTGATCTGTTAGTTGGGTGTGTCGGGAGTGTGGGTGATCTGTGAGGTGGGTTTGTCAGTGTGGGTGATCTGTGAGATGGGTGTGTCGTGAGTGTGGGTGAGCTGTGAGATGGGTGTGTCAGTGTGGGCGATCTGTGAGATGGGTCTGTCAGTGTGTGTGTTCTGTGAGGTGCGTGTGTCGAGATTGTGGGTCATCTGTGAGGTGGGTATGTCAGTGTGGGTGATCTGTGAAGTGGGTGTGTTACGACTGTGAGTGATCTGTGAGGTGGGTGAGTCAGTGTGGGTGATTTGTGAGCTGGGTGTGTCGGGACTGTGGGTGACCTGTGAGGTGGGTGTGTCAGTGTGGGTGATCTGTGAGATGGGTGTGTCGGGAGTGTGGGTGATCTGTGAGGTGGGTGTGTCAGTGTGGGTGCTCTGTGACTTGGGTGTGTCAGTAGTGTCGGTGATCTGTGAGGTGGGTGTGTCAGGATTCAGGGTGATCTGCGAGTTGGGTGTGTCGGGAGTGTGGGAAATGTCTGAGATGAGTGAAACAGTGTGAATGATCTGTGAGGTGGGTGTGTCAGTGTGGGTGATCTGTGAGGTGGCTGTGTCGCGAGTGTGAGTGATCTGTGAGGTGGGTGTGCACGTGTGGGTGATCTGTGAGGTGGGTGTGTCAGGAGTGTGGGTGATCTGTGAGGTGGGTGTGTCAGTGTGGGTGAACTGTGAGGTGGGTGTGTCAGTGAGGGTGATCTGTGAGTAGTGTGTATCGGGAGTGTAAGTGATCTGGGAGGTGTGTGTGTCAGCGTGAGTGATCTGTGAGGTGGCTGTGTCAGTGTGGGTGATCTGTGAGGTGGGTGTGACAGTATACGTGATCTGTGAGGTGGGTGTGTCGGGAGTGTGAGTGATCTGTGAGGTGGGTGTGTCAGTATGGGTGATCTGCAAGGTGGGTGTATGGGGAGTGTGGGTGATCTGTGATGTGGGTGTGTCAGTGTGTGTGATCTGTGAGGTGGGTGTGTCAGTGTGGGTGATTTGTGAGGCGGGTGTGTTGCGAGTGTGGCTGATCTGTTATGTGAGCGTGTCGGGAGTGTGGGTGATCTGTGATGTGGGTGTGTCAGTGTGCGTGATCTGTGAGGTGGGTGTGTCAGTGTGGGTGATCTGTGAAGTGGGTGTGTGAGTGTGGGTGATCTGTGACTTGGGTGTGTCGGGAGTGTGGGTGATCTGTGAGGTGGGTGTATCAAGTGTGTGATCTGTGGGGTGGGTGTGTTGGGAGTGTGGCTGATCTGTGACGTTGGTGTGTCAGTGTGGGTAATCTGTCAGGTGCGTGTGTCGGGAGTGTTAGTGATCTGTGAGGTGGGTGTGTCGGGAGTGTGGGTGATCTTTGAGATGGGTGTGTC